>NC_053407.1:22016714-22316714 GCF_016859285.1 Xiphias gladius | reverse complement strand
AAACAACCTAGGAATTAACATGTGGTATGCAGACAGAACCCAGCTCAGATGTGGAGGAGTGACTTCACCAGTCATTCCCTCCCAGGGTTGCGCTCTGCATGGTATCTTCCATTGGATATTGCCTGACAGGGAGCTCATTCCCACATGACCTTGATTGTTATACACAATGGAGAAATGGTTGCTTGCTTGTTATGTCAGTGACTCACATCACCCCACCCGGGGGGAGGTTGTGCATGGTAGTGATGATTCATCATTCATGGCTGTCTGGGACTCTCCTATCTGAGGAGCATGACATCAACTCCAGCTGGGAAGAGTATGACAAGAGGGGAACCCATCCAAACAAGGCCTTGGACCTTGGGGTTTTGATGGGAGTTAGTGAGGTGTGGAGCAGTGGTTGACATGGGTGTGGCTGGAGCTAAATGTCTGGGGACAACCTTTGGGGGTATCTTGGGACGTCCATCAGTGTGTCAACACATGAGGCCAGAATTAAGGCTTGTTTGGTGCACTATGGTATGTATCAGAGCATAAGCCTAAATTAAACCGGCCTGTGTTCCATCTTCACTAAGAAACACATGACTCCCTAACACCACTGCGCCAAAAAAAGCATACTGTGTAGGGCCTGCAGATTAACTGGCTATATGGTTGACTGTGGAGGTACATGGTTAATGTTACAATAAGCCTGGAAAACAAAGTCTGGATGTGTGTGAGAGAGGCAAAGAGATTTAAGGTGACCAGAAAAATTAATGTGCATGTTTTTCTCTATGTATAGTACGCTATGGGTTTTCTCACCTTGTGGCAGTGGTGCACGGCAGAGACTATCTGTCTGAAGAAGTGTCGCGTCTCTCGCTCGCTCAGGCGCCGGCGCTCGCTGATGTAGTCATACAGCTCGCCCTTGCTGGCGTACTCCATCACGATCACAATCTTGTCCTTGTTCTCAAACACTAAGAAAAGATAAACAATTGAAGTCCATTAATATCTACTTTCAGGAAAATGCATCTATATTATTAGCAGCAGGAGAGCTGAGAGGACAACTTTTTAAAATAATTCCAGGTTCATTCTATCATGTTAAAATCATAAATGGACATTGTTATGTAAAATGCAGAGTAAGGCAGTTCACCCCCTTAAATTTTGGAACAGGAATCCAAATTCCAGAGGAGCACATTACATCTCTACACTTCTCCCAGGGTTACATCACCCAAACCCCACCTCGTGTATGTGGCTCCTTAACTCAATCAAGTCCACTCCTCTAAGACCAGAGCGAGTGGAGACCAGCGTAAACAGAAAAAGCAGGAACCAGAACAAGAAGAGAAAGAGTTGGCATCACAGAGGATCCACCAAAGTGTCGCTCGATGTCCCTGACACATCCCAATTTAACTGTGCATCTTCTCACCACATTTCACAACACATTCCCACATTCCTAATTGCCACACTCGGTGTCCATCTGATGGGAAACTATCACATAAATTACAACAGTTTATTGTGAAAAAATTGTGGAACCTCTCACTTTTTCAGCAGGATTGGGCTCATTATAACTCAGAAAAAGTAACACATTACTCATTAGTAATTCATGACTCAACGCAGCTAAGAATACCTTTTTATTTTAAGATCATCTCAACTGTATTTCTGTGTTTGATTGATAATGGAAACCCATTAATTTTCTCGTCCACTGTTCGTCCGTCAAGTTCATATTTGTTCATTAAAGTTAAAGTAGTGACAATATAATGTGTCTGCTATTGGAAAGTAGACACATATTTTTCATCTAAGCTAGCTTTTACACCTGACATTGACTTTACGTGACCAAAACAAATCAATAATAGGGATGGGCCAGAATCGCAGATAATTTAGCTCCATTCTGGCTTTTGTGGGGGCAACAACCTGATTAAGATATATTTTTGTGTCTAAAAGTTTCATTTGAATTAAGAAGGTGACTTGTTACACACCTGGTAACTGGGGAAAAGCAATATTATTATAGTTGTATTACTGTAATGCATTACTATCCAAGTGCAGCTCACCAAACATATCATTCCGTGTCAGTATTTAGCCTTCTGGTGTATAATTTCAACTTGGCAACTTACTTCTCTCCCAGCGCCTTGGCATGAAGGGAATGAAAATGGTTAGGCAAAGAGAGGAGGAGAGAGAAAATAACCAAGGGAATACTGAGGAGATGACAACAACACAGTCAGCCATGTTGTTCCATATTGTGTGGGTTGATTTTCCCACACAGCAGGGTCACTGGGGTGAGGGCCTCTGCTTTCTGCACCCTTGAGTGAGCACCTTCATAGTTTGTCACACTACTTTCCTCACCCCCCCTTACCAGGATCCTTTTAAAGATATAATCCTCTACAAAAACACACAGTTGCTGAGTGATGCTAATGCTCCCTGATTGTGACTGTCTGGCTGCTTTGGAAGTAACAGACGGGATGTAAGCCAAGCACCCGGGAGGGCAGACCCGATCCGACCCTCTGATTGGTCGACAGAGTAGTGACCTGGGGTGACATTCGCAGTGATCCGTGGTCGGGTTGTACTTGGAGAGCCAATTCTCAGCTTGCACTCCCATTTACCTTTGACCCCTGGTGTTGAAGTAATTAACTGGCTTACATAACTTGGGTTTGTTACAGCCCGTTGGGTACACCAGCCACCACTACAGCCTTGCTGTCACTCACTGGGCTTTGTTCACAGGTCAGGCCCTCACATCTGACTAATTAGCATCTATTGTCCTAATGCCTGCACTGATGATAGACTGTTGTTGCAAGCTTGCTTAGGGGGCAAAAAGCAGAGTAAATACAGAAGTAAAGTATAATACAGAAGAATAGTTGAATACTACTGACGCTGACAATAAACAAGCAAACATTTATAACTGTATACTTTTTGGGTTTAATGTATTTTAATGCTGAAGTAATAGTTTTTTTCCCCCCAACTGGTCTTACTGGACTTAGCTACCATTACGAAAGATCTTCAGACTTTAACCTACCATCTAGGTATATGTCACTTTTAGAGAATACAGTATAATGAGAACAATAAAAATTGTGGCTCTTTATTCACAGTAGGGTGAATGCTTTTATGTCTGTTCTAGCTTTATATGTCGTCCTCAGTTCCCTTTCACTCCTAAAGGAATAGTTCAACACATTGGGAAATACACTTATTCAGTTTCTTGCCAAGAATGAGATGAAAAGCTTGACACCAGTCTGATATCTGTTGTTAAATTTGAAGCTACAGCCAGTAGCCAGGTATCTTAGCTTAGCATAAAGTGGAAGGGGAAACAGCTAGCCTGGCTCTGTTCCAAGGTTACAAAATCTGCCATCCAGCGCCATTAAAGCTCACTTATTAACATGTTAGATCTCATGTGTTTAATCACTGCAAAAACCAAAGAAAAACCATAAAAATTACAAGTTCTGATTTTATAGAGGGTTATGTGTCAAACACCAGAAAGTCACATAGTTAAGCTAAGCTAACCAGCTGCTCATGTCATATTTACTGTGTAGATGAGAGTGGTATCGATCTTCTCCTCTAACTCTCGCAAAGACGTCAAAATATTCCTTTAAAGTTGCTATATGTAAGTTTTCTCTGCCGCCAAACGTGGTTTCTTGCCAGGAGCGGGCGTGGGTGATGGTTGCTTGCCAAGACCTTCGGCCATCATTATGTTTACAATAAAAGAGGTTATAATATGCCCTCTGAGCAGCGCTACTCTTGGCGAGTAAAGGCATGAAGTTTGACACTGAACTTCCAAAGTTTCTACTACACTGGTAAGTAAACAGCTGTTAATGCTAATGTTGGCTATGTAGCAATAGCAAAATTTACATATAGCTCCTTTACCTTTTCAGGCTAAGGTCTACTAACGCATCTGTCACTACAAACACGTACATGCTAGTAACATTTTATTTGGCTGTGTCAATTACTGCATTTACAGCATTCCTCAGGGTTGACTATTTGTCAATAGTCAGCAAGGGGGGCACTATTGCACAGTTATGCCTGAGGAGCGAAGAGACAAATCCGCTTTTAAATACCCCGCACAGCATGCTGATGGATGCAGAATGTGAGGGAGTGGTAAAAATCAATCTTCACACACATCTGGTTCCGCTTTGCTTCACACAAGGCAGTTAGCAGGGGCTGTTGAAGAGGGTGTTGCCGGATACACAAATCTCTGGGCCTCCTATATATCTGTAAAGCAAGGCTGGGCGGAGGCCAGGCCGCAATAGTAAACGCCGGGTTTGAGAAACACCAAAGAGTGAGAGCAATGAGTCTGGTTGAGTATGTTGGTGGAGTATGCTGGTTATAAAGGAAGGCAGCACAGATAGGAAAACCATACAGGCTCCTCGGAGTTTATAAAGCTGGGTGTTCTTTTAATCATTCTCTTACAAAACACATAAAACGCGGCTGCACTTCAGCCCTCCAGCTGACTGCTGGCACGTTCCCATGAAAAATAGCCATGTTTGTCACATATACACATTGCTGATAACGACCTGGGGACTTTGAAACTGAACAAAGGACAGTGGGTAAGCCAGCTTGGGTAGTGGCACACAACTGGTTGCCATTGTTCTAGGGTAGCTATCCTGAAAAGGGCATTGAAACTGTTGCTTTGTTGACATAGGCATAAAAATAGTCACGAGTCACAAATCATATGAAACGGACTCACACTGCAGCACCTTGTGACTTTAATTGCCTGCACATAGGCCCAGACTAAATTATAAGACATGATTAATTGCAAACAATACGTTGGAAAAGTTCAGTGGGAATTTTTCAGCCTTTACACTCACCATTTATTCTTATCTATGTTTTACTTCCAGTAAGGTTAAGGTCATTCAAAAGATCTTATATCAAAAAAAGGTCCCAAAGAGTAAGTGTGTGTGCTGTTTACGCCTGACTTGAAGGCTTTGATATTTAAAGAGTTGCTTCCTGGGGTAGATATACGTTGACGTTGCTCCAGGGAGGGCTCAAGGCCTTTCCTCCCTCTGCATAGCACTGGACCGGAGTCAGACAGGGGGCAGGCCTGGGTGACTGGGGTCAATCCAGTGTCTCCCTTGCTACACACACAGACAACCATGCTCATAGGCTCATACATAGAAACAAACATAGAAGTACTTATGCAGTCTTTCACTCTCACTCTCACTCTCACACACACACACACACACACACACACACACACACACACACACACACACACACACACACACACACACACACACACACACACACACACACACACACACACACACACACACACACACACACACAAAGTACAGTCTGGTTCCCAGCTGCAGTTGTCTCTAAGTATCAGCAGATGTCTGGCCCTGAGATCAGGACCAGAGAAGACAAGGGATGAGACCTCTTAGATGTGGGAGAGGCAATCCCTTAGAATACCACCCCTCTTATACACACAAACTTTCGACACAAACGTGCACACACACATGCATTTAAAGCCATCCAGACTTTTACTGGCCCAGGCGGACAGACAAGAGCAGAGAAGATGAATAACATCCCAGAGCTGCAGTCCAGGTCCTATTATGACATCTGCATGTCATAACATGACAATCCTGCAGTTTAGCCACGAGTGGGGCTGAGGGAGGGGTGAATTATGGGCGTGTGTGTTTTTGTTTATGCGTGTTGCAGTCAAACTAATGTGGATGATTTGTCATGTGTGTGTGTGTGTGTGTGTGTGTGTGTGTGTGTGTGTGTGTGTAATGACAGACACACAGCAGACCCTCACCTTCATATATAGAGATGATGTGTGGGTGGCGGAGGGATGACATGATCTCAATCTCTCGACGGATGTGAACCATGTCCTGCTCATCCTTGATCTTCTCCTTCCGAATGGACTTGATAGCCACCTGGAAACAGAACAAGACACTTTGATCGGACGACTTATAGCAACACAAAAGCTTAAAACAAATTCTCCTTATTTTCACCTAACCCGGTTACATAAAAGTATCAATTTAATTTGGGCAGTTAAGTGTAAAAAAAACAAAAAACCTGCAAAATAATACTAAAGGCCAACATGTTTGTGTCCTGTTCATTATTTTATCAGTGAACTTTAAAATGTACATGGCTCTTGCAGAGTACATACTGCACACGATGTCTCTCTGTGTCAGTAAAATGATGCCAGCCAAATCAGTATGTACCCCGTTGCTTCATCTCTTTCTCTAATAAACTCTGTACTTGGTACACTTTACATTTACCTCCCCTTTCAGGATATATATAGGGCCTGAATAGCAACCTTTGGCCTCATCACCAAGCCTTGCTGACATGAGAGCCAGATGAGTCAAGCAAGTAGAGGTATCATCTTATTCTCACACTGTGTAATTTACTCAGCCTCTTTCTGTATGAAGCAAAATGAGGGAGGAGAAAAAATAACCTGACACGTGGTGCCATAATGGAGGCTTACTTTGTACTCTTTCAGGGCAAGAGCCTACATTTAAGCAGGTATTAGTCAGTGTTTGGGCTGGACCTATGATCTGAGCCCCCAACCCTTCTCTGAAAGAGATGAGAAGGTGGATTCACATGGTAAAACATGGGGGTTTCCATAGCAACCATCTACCTGGGTGCAGCTGTTGTTAGAAAACAAGACTAAGATTCTGCAGCTACCCGGCACACAGGTGCTTTGTGCTTAACGCTAATGTCAGCATGTTCAGCAGGTATAATGTTTACCATATTCACCATTTTACTTTAGTGTGTTAACGTGCTAAAATTTGCTTATAGCATTAAACATAAAGTACAGCTGAGACTGATGGTATTTGGTCATAAAAAGCCAAGTGTTTTGCCCTGATGATATTGACAGGAAAAGTTAGGGGAATACCAAAATGCTAACAGTCCATCCAGTGGGAACCTTGAATGTCTGTGCTAAATTTCTTTGCAATCCTTTCACATTTGTGAGGACATTTCATTCAGAACCAAAAATGTGAACCTCATGGTGGCACAAGTTGAAGTCGGCCGTATCTTGTGGACAATACGAATGTCTGTACAGGATTTCATGGTTATCAATTCAAATGTTGTTGAGATATTTCAATCTGCACCAAAGTGGTGAACCAACTGAATGACTGACAATCACTGCCGTCCACAGAGCCAGTGAGGACCGTGAGTATCATGAAAAAGAGGTGAGCAAGGTGTTAAATGTTCATGATTTCTGGATGAAGGCAGGGAGGTACCTCAAGTGCTTCTCCATAAATCAAAAGTCAGTATTGACCTACACAGCTGTGTTTCCTCCACCTTCAAAAAGTCCTTGAGAGGTCTCTAAATCACTAACTGCCCTCTTATTTATAGTCATTCTGATTAAGAACAGCTAATGGCCTGCTTTTTTAAATAGCCTGAAAATCTGGCCTGCTGGGAGTTTTATGGAGAAATCAGGAGAATGAGCAGTGGTCGAGGAAATGATTCAGTCTACTTGCCTTGCCAGTGGGTCTTCTACAGGAGATTCAACAACTACACTTGATTTGACAATTTTTCACTGTCATGGCAATGCCACTGGGGTAAGAGTCGACCGCAGCTGGATGCATTCAAACCTCTAGCCTATGCACTCCTTAAATGAGAGGTTAGCGGCCTTCTCCAAATAAACCAATCGGGTGTACACACTGTAGCACATCACTATAATTGTAGCCTAAACATTCTGGATTGAGCCCTGGGTTTGCTTTGATCCGGCCTATATAGAGTCTCTTTGCTCTAAATTCTGTTGGTTTAAACTTTTGTCCTCTCCTAGCTACGCTGTGTTTTCTGAGGAGCCCAGCTTTATTCCATGCAGCAGAAACCACAGGCAGTAGTAAGTGCCAAGCTAATTACCGCGTGCATCAATAAAAATAACCCCAAAACGGAATAGTTCCCTTCCAGAGCATGCCTTGATTACATAGAATTTAAAGAAATTATACCATAATAAACCAGGGTCCAGGGGGTCCACATGCTGTGTTCTTAATCGGTAAAAGTTGTTTGTGTCTTAACACTGACATTTTCCTTTACCTCATCAGAATCCTCAACATATTATTACTGATCCCCAAAATGTGAGTAAAATATTTGACCTTGGTGTTAATCAGTGAAGCAGAATGTAAGTCATCCTGGATTTTATGCAGGAATTCATTCAGGAATTCGTTAATTTAGGCAAAAAGTTACACGCAAAAGGCAAGTTAAATGTTTCTGTATGACTTCTGGCTATAACCTCACGGTCTTTTCTCTGAAAAGGGTAGTAATCAGTCTTTAACAGTCAGGATCTTAACTCCACACTGTATACCAACTCATTGACTGAGCCAGCTCTCCCACATTGGGCTTGACACAAAGCCAGGTATCTCTTGTGTATCTCCTCATGTTCCCCTGCCCTGACCCCGATGTGCATCATTAAACAGGACTGAAGATCAGCCACTTGCCAGCTGCCTGGGCTGGATGACACAGCTACGCTTGTCCTTAAGTGGATCCCTATTACTGTCACTCACAGTAAACAGGCGCTGCGCTACTGCCCACGCTGGCCCCTGCCAGGTATGGGGCCGGCCTCGTCTGCCCCCTCCCCCCATCCACCACCACCCCCTTGTTTGCAACAGAGCTTGTTTGAAGTGAAAGTCCATGTTTCGCTTCAGTGGAGCCTGACATCTTCCTGCGCTTTCTCAGGCCATTAAAATAGATGAAGTATTCATCACAAGCTCACCCGTCCCTGCGTTTTCTAAGGATCATGATCATCTGTGTTGCCTGTGTGCCTGAGCCAGAGTTAGGGGGAGAGAGGCAGAGTGAGAACTTTTCCAGAGAACTGTATTCTCAAACACAGCCAGAAATCATAACAATACCTCATCAACGGCACCACTTATAGCAATGGAATGTCAGTGTTTTCCCCTCTCACGTACCTCTCCAGTGAATCCATCGTTGGGGAATGATGTAATCTGGTGCTTTAAGCTCATATTAATATGAGCCTGTAACCCCTTTAACTGAAGCCGTCCCTCTCTTGTTATGGTGGTGGGCTTTCCTGTGTCTCTGAGCTAGCTGCCCACCCCCTCCTGTCTACGATGATCCCCCAGACAGGATATTAACCTTCCCCTCCAATCTCATTTCCTGCTGAGGATGGCCTTTCATGTGTCACTGCCCATCTTAGGCCCGGGCTGTCACCACAACCTTTTCACTATAGTCATCTGGATGGTAAATAATACATTAACACTCACACCGTCTCTTTCTATCTCTCTCAGGGGTGTACAAACATGAAACACATCTTCTGGAGCCATGCACAAACTCATGAGCCTTTGCATGTGTCACATAACCCCGCTATGATCTCTATGATCAATTGCACTTCATATAATGTTGGGTTTCCACTGGGCTGACAAGCAGTACAACATATGGCTTTGCAGATTAAAGGAGACGGCCACTCAGTCACACTTTCGCTGACACACTGAATGTGCCCACATCTAATCAATCTTCCTCAAGCGCCTTCAGTTGATTCCACACATGTGCATACACAGTCACGCACAAAACCTCCTCAGTCTATGTCCCCACCAAGCTATCTCTGCTCTTCTCATTTTGGTTTGTGGAACGAACCCGGAAACGGTACGGGGAGTTGAGATGATTGCATAACAGCCTTGCCACACTGCTGTATCTGCCATATGGACACGAGGGACTTCCTCTGGGTCAGGGGTCGAGTAAACTCTAGTGTCAGACACACGTGGCCCATGAGGTGTCGGACAGTCAGGGTCTGCCATGTGCGGAGGCACTGCTTCTTCGAGGAATTCCTTAAGATATACAAACTCCCACATGAAACACAGCATTCCAAGGAAGCCCCATCCTTTACTGACCTCCTATTTTAAGTCTGAATGCTTTGCTCGGAAGAGTAGCGCAGATAGTAGGAGAAGGGAGGGCATTAGGCTACTGAGTACTGACCTACAAAGAAGTATTTTTAATTTTCAATTCAGTTCAGTTTTATTTATATCGTTCCAAATCATAACAGAAGTTATCTCGAGGCACTTTTCATATAGAGCAGGGTAAAACTGTACTCTTTATAATATTACTAACAGAGACGTAACATTCCCCCAGGAGCAAGCACTTGGCAATGGTAGCAAGGAAAAACTCCCTTTATTTGTGTCTGTATTTTGGATACTTGGTTAGGACATTACTTTTATAGATCAGTAACAAACAAATTATGCTGTATTGGAGGGTTCTACAAACATAACAAATGTAAGCAAATGTAGACCTTGTGTCAAAGACTGTTTCTCCAAAAAATGTCTTCGATTAATCATCCACAGCCAACAATTTGAGCCAGCTAGAGTTATCGGAGGGGAAACAGTATTTCAACCTCACTCATGTCAAAATAAGACACTTCGACGCGTTCGGCACGTATAAGTCGTGCAATTTTACAGTGCTAATGAAAGTATAACACTTCACATTAGAGTTGCTGCCATGGCAATAATGAAGAGAAAAACATACTGAAGAAAGGACAAGGTGCCAAGTGGGACAGGCCAAGAGAGAGTAAGCACTACCGGAGAGTTTACGGTCCCCCTATCGAGCATGCATTCGCTACGAGTTGTGAAACCACTGGCAGACACTGGTGACCTATGCTAAGTCCCCTCCCCTGGAATTCTCAGCACATGGAAAGTTCCTCATGTCCTGCCAGGGGTCAAATATTGCCACACGTGGAAATATTTTTGGAGAGATGTGCAGATCTACAATGACATAACAGCAGATGGTGGGTTTACCACGGCAATGTCAGCCAATTCCTTTTTCTTTTCTTTTTTTCCATAAAGAAGCAGAAAGTGGTGGGCTGACCCAGTCAAACACACTCACACCCTCACAGTCAAAACAGAAAACAAAACCAAAAGGACAAACTCTAGGTCTAAAACGCTTAAAATACCGAGGAGAAAATGTGAGTGGGCCCTAGTAGTATCTCTGGGGGGCCGTTAGTCGGTTTTCACGATGCTCACTGGGGTCACTGAAGTCGCATCAGTCAGTCAGTAGCCGGATTTGCACTCCAGCATCCGGTCGTGTGGCCCTGTTTAGGACGAGGCGTGTGCAGCCACAACTCCCCGGCCCCATGGGCCTTTTCGAGGAAGGGGGGAAAATTCCCGGCGGGGGAAGGACGTGCACACGCCTCTGAGAGCAACGCGGTGCTTATTTTCGGAGCACCGCTGTCTGCAGCGGCTACTAAGGGGTGCGCGTCTTAGAGGCACCCAGACAGATGTTTTACACAGCGTCTCCTAAGGGGCTCACCTCTCTGCCGGAGTGCCTCTCGATGGCCTTCTTGACTTTGCCATAGGTGCCTCTTCCCAGCGTCTCCAGCAGCTCGTAGCGGTGCTTCAGGTTATGCTTGTGGTGGTGTTTCTTCACGCCCGAGTTTCTCCGCCCCTCACTGCTTGCCGGGGTCTCCTCGGGTGAGCCGCCGGCAGGTAGTGGCGGAGCTGGGAGCGGACGGGAGAGGTCACCCCCCGCCGGTTTGCCCGCTGAGGTTTGGCCTCGCTGGGCCTCGGGACGGGTTGTCCCCCGGTGGGGCGATATATAAGCGGTTTCCATCTCACTAGGGAAGCGTTTTTAAACAGCTTTCCCACTGTTAAATATATCAAACTACCTACTTAAAATAAATTGATAATATAATACTTATAGGCCTAATAATAGTAATAATAAATAAATAAATTACAAGGAATACCGCGTAGCTTTCTAGTCATATTATAACATGTGGAAACTAACATTTCCAGATTGTCTTGGTTGATCAATTGGCTTTGATCAGAGCGAACAGAGATTCCTCCTCCTACCTATTCATGTTATTATCGCTATATCATCAGTCTACTAACGGATTACGCACAAAAGTCTAAAGGGGACATTATCGGGCCACGATAACCTGATACATAGTCCCCTCTCACCGGATAGAAATTTATTCTAGTGCCAATATCGTAATAAAATATGTATTCAGATTTCGACGGCGAGCTGCATGCCGGAAGCTGAAGACGCTTTCTTTAAAAAAAAAAAAAAAAAAAAAATGATATACTGGCTGTAATGTACGTGCAAGCTCTACTCCAATAAGAGAAAAAAAAAAATGCCTAAATAAGTCGGTCTGATCTCCTCACTCCTCGATTGACTGGCGGGATCTAGCTGTGGTTAATTCGGGCTCGCTCGCGTTATCTGTCATCCTGCACGCTGCCAACATCACCGACTCACATCTGAAAGGCGAGAAAGCTGCGACGAAACCGGCGTTTTGGATGAAGATGACCCTCATTTTGCCCACGGCCCAGGTATAGAGCCCCCTCATTCATCTGGACTCTGTCTGTCGTGCGACTGCATGCTCCGTGCAGTGGTCGACGGTGGTAGAGGTGCGCTGGGATCGGACACTATCTCAAGCTGAGACGTTTTGGATATTGCCATGGTCGTTGTGCTGCTCCCCTTCTTCTTCTTCTTCTCCTTCTCCGTCTTCCTCGTGTGCCCCTTCTTCTCGTTTCTTCCCTTTCTCTCTCTCTGCGCTCAACGTGAGAGGCTGTGAATAAGGAATGCGAGAGGATCCGAGACCGGAGGCGGGGTTTACGCAGACCTCCTCCTCCTCCTCCTCCTCCGCCTCCTCCCCTGTCTTCTGCCTTCGCTTCCCTCTTTGTGCTCTCGTCCCCCTCAAACATCTCTGCTGCGGCTGCCGCTGATCAGGGGCGTCGCCGGGACACATGTGCGCAGGAGCCGTAGACAGGCCCTGCCGGTGTTTCCACCACAGGCGGGTCTCCTAACAGGTAAAGGCGAGGGCGTCGGCACACCTGTGTACGGTACATAGACAATTTGCGACGGCGAAGCATCACGACATCTCATCATCGCCTAATCAGACAACCGACTAATCGACTGTCATCCCAGGTATTCAGCGTTAACCATAAAATACAATTATACATCAAAACAGAAAACTGCTTCCGGTATTGATAACGACTTTGGAACAGAATAAGCCTCCTTTAAAATGATATACTTGACATATAAAAGGATAGTGAATGGACAGTCCTTAGTGTTCCACACACTGACATGTCACTCGTATTGGAAATGTGTGATCACTCCAAAAACATTTTTTAATTTTTTGTCTTAATTGTTTCATAGTGTGCAAGATTGTTATCTTAACATTGTAAGTTATGACATCGTTTGAAACAAATCACAAACTACTGCACAACCTAATATGAAAAAAAATATATTTTACATTTATCCCATTGTTGTCTGTCTCTGTGTTTCTTTCAGTTCAGTTTCCTGTTTTTCATATGGATCAGGATCCAAAGGAAAAAAAAAAAAAACAATTACAATTTTTTTCTTATCTAAATAGCAGAAGGATCCTTCAACCTTACAGTGTGTGCTCCATGACTGGTCTACTTGAGAATATAGGATTTGGCAATTATCTGATAGCACTAACTGGATTCTTACAGGCTCAGTTGTAGCATACTGATATTCAGAAAGAAAAAAAAAAAAAACTGCCTCCTGTCTCAAACCACAGCGGTTGATTATTATTATAGTTTCAGGAAAGTCTGTCTGCAGTTTTGTCAGCTTCAACCAAAGAAAAATCAAAGCACTGTGAAACAAAAGTATGAAATTTGTCAAAATATAAACTTGAGTATGAAAGGCTTTTCAGGTATCTAATGTTACACAGTACAATGTTGTGCAATCATTCTAACACGATGAATAACAGACACCCGAAAAAACATTGGCTCTGTTTGCTATTGCAATGTTCCTACACTTCCCCTGTGTTCCATATACGTTCATTCATTCATCATCTGGTTTCCATACTGAAAGGGAATGAAGATGAATCTCAGGAGGGTTTATCGAATGAATCGCATTTTTTCATTTGGGCTGCACTATACCTATACTGTACACACACACACACACACGCACACACACACACACACACACACACACACACACACGTGTACTTGTCACCTGAACGGATCATTAGTTAGTTATTTGACAGATCCTCAACCAAAGAAAAAACTGTCGGACTAATTTTGAGCTGACATTGACCTCTCAGTTCTTCAGGGCATTTAATAATTTGAGGTACACTGTAACGTTCTGATAGAGTAATATACATGGGCTGTAAGACTTTGATATTATGTAAAAAATGCAGGGCTAAAATTTGATTTTGTGGGGAGAAGAAGAATATATGTTGAATAAAGAAAGTATGTTTCGAATTGTAGGGATGTTTCTTTAAAGAGAGCATGTTTTGGCAGCTCAAAAAACATTTATGAATGATTTCAAATATATCTGTAAACATTTTTAAGTTGGCCTGCTTATTCTTTTGCAATATGGGCAGGGAGCCACTTCTTTAAGTACCTAAAGGCATCCTGAGGAGATAACCTGTTGCGGCCAAACTCCTGTCTAACAACCAGATTCTTAACTGTACCGGTGCTTGCTATGCTTGTGTATTTTAGCTGCTAATTACGGAGGGGAAGTTTAGGCCCCTGTCAAACACCATCTGATTAGGCAGGGAAGCTGTTTTTCCCTGTGGTCCTCACAATAGCCGGCTTAATTTCTCAGCGTTCGTGGCATTTGTTGCCATTAAACAGGGTAAGTAGAGTGTCCAGTTAAAGCAACACAGACTGAGATTAGTATCTGATCTGATTCCTCCCTTGGCCTCATTTGCACTCTGTACCAAGAGACTGTCTGGTGTAGAGCGAGTAAAAGCACTGCCCTCTTGTGGTGGAGGTAGGGTCAAATCAGTGTCAACAGGGACAGAATTTACACAACTGAAATGGTTGTAGTCCTGGCAGTGGCTAACAATATGAAAACATTATCAGCCTCCTCAGATGCACGCCAAGATCAAAAATGGGTCATATCACTAAACTGTTCTCGTCCAGCTCTCAAACAGCTGAAATGACAGAATAAGTAGTTAAAAAAAGTATAACTGCCACGTGTGCTCGTGAAACAAGCACCTGTGGAGACACTTTTAAACCCACTACATGAAAATGCCGTTTGGCAACAGTTGTAAATCAACATAATGGCTCTGCCACATAGAACAAATCACTGTTTTTGTATGTTTTACTACTTTTTGCATGTCCTTTAACTACAAATCATAAATACCTCCCTTGACTTTCCAAAGTAAAACTTTTTTTTAATTATTATTATTATAAACACTTTGGGATTTCTCGCCCAATCTTTAAGGCAGCAATAAGGCAGTGTGAAATCAACCTATTGCAAAATAACAATACCAGTTTAATAACTTGGATAGATCGTATATAATAATATCATAAAAAGCTCCAGGACAGTCACTAAATGGACCTTGTGCTGAGATTGTTTTGTCAGCTACTAAATGTTTGCTTTGTAAAGCTGAGTCTCATATGTCTTAGTCTAAACATCTTAAAGTCTGAAATCCTTTAACGTGAGACACTACAGGTAAAAACATGGTTTTTTTCATGCACTGGTCAATTTTGAGATTTGGGGCTATTTTGCTTTCATAACATGTCTCCTTTCAGAGTAGTGGATAGAAAACATCCAAAACACACATTCAGGTGTTTATTTTACTACACTTTTGTTGCATCTGTAGATTTCAATTACAATACCTATCTTTAAAAGACGTTTTTTTCCTCCCATACTCTGAGCCAGAATCTCCATCTCAGTATCACATACACATTTTCCTGTTTTATTTCATCTATATTCTGAAGGTTTTTTACAGAGGGGTTTGTTCATAGCCTGATTTTTGTAACATTTTATTCCCAAAAACATGGAGGAGGAGGATTAGTTCTGGCTGTCAGTATTTTCTGATTTATGGGGTGATATAAAGAGATGTCCAAAACTCCCTCTGTAAAAATCTTTGACTCTAATTTGTCAATAAATTGAAACAAGAATTTTGAACACGGCTTTATCCAAAGTTCAGATTTCCGTTCTGGAAATGTATGCAAATTAGTGCATATGTCATTAGATAATGCATCATTTGTATATTTAAACATAAAACTTCAGAAAAGATGTGATACAAAAAATAAGTGTCTTAATGTAAGTAATCAAATTTCATGGTGATACCTATTAGTTAAAAATTGTATGCTATTCACCTGTAGTGTCTCAGTTTAAGCAAAAGGGATTCAGTGTCCGGAGGGATCACACAACTGCTGGTGTAGAGAAAGATGTAGGCCATAGAGTAGGAAGATTACATTTACAGAAGATCTAACTGAAAGGTTACATGAATTAATGAAATGTGAAATTCGCTTTTCTTCTCTCTCTCAGGAATTTTTTTTGGCAAGTCAAAGATCTCGAAGGTTGAGCTAGGGCCAATTTGGACTCAAGACCCTTGATATTTCTTAAATCCCGGCTGCTGCCCTGACTGGAGGACAGTAAAAGTTAATTCAAACATCTTAGAAAATGTATGATAAATTTTGAGAAATGGTTGGCAGTAATATAAAGTATGTGATTTGTAGTAAACAGGCTGGGTCCTTAAAACGTACAGTGTGTTTTAACTGACACTAACAGATGCCACCGAGGATGAAAGTCACAACATGAAAGCCTGATAGAGAATGAATGACATATGCTGAGGATGTGTGTTTACATATCGTTGTGTTCAGTTATAGCAAGCAATGAAAGTTATTCTGGGTTACATTCACAGTGCAGGCCAAAAATCAGTGTCCTTAATATTTATCTATAAAAGTAGAAGACATGAGTTATAACTTAACATCTACAGTAAAGCTGCCAGAAGAAGAAGAAAAAAAAAAGGGAACAGTTTGTAGTCTGTGATATATGTTGCAACCTTGGCTGCACTGTCTGACATAATTTTTGAAAGTCTTATGTAGCGATGACTGAAATGATTTAACAGTGGATATCCAGAATCTCTTGTGCCATCGGCATTAGTCAATCAGAAACACCCACAGACAGTATTTGACAACCCTGGTAAGCACACAGTGAGAATCTAAAGAGACATATGGTTCATACTTGGCAGCAACACTATCATATCTGAAAGGTCTGCCTCGCCAAGTTAAGGCTTGACCTTACACTGAAACCACACTGAGTGACATAAAGAGTTTTTTTATGTTGTTCATGTTGACAGTGTACGTAAAAGTGAGGAGGATATCAGCAGGGGAACAGTCCACTCTTTTGTCATCAGATCACATCAGCAGACTGGTGAACTCATCAGTTCAGTTTGTCATTAATTTAGTAAAAACAACAGGACAGTTTTTAACCAGGCAGATCACAGATGGGAATGAGGGATTGTAGATGGGAACGTGATGGTACTGTGAGGATGTGCAGCAGGCTGTTGCTGAAAGAGAGCACGGTAGATGTTTTCCTTCCTGGTATAAAATCCTCCAAAACAAAAAAAAAAAAAAAAAAACTGTTCCACCCGCTTCTACCTCATATGGAAAGATGCATTAACTGCCAAAAAAAAAAAAAAAAAAAAAGTCAATTTGAAAGAGGAGAGAGGGGAATGAAACATTCGGTGAGTAAATAGATGGTGCTTTAATGCTCAAATGTGTCTAAAATACAAGTCAGCGATTTGTTAACAACTTACAAATATGCATGTTTATTTTATCATTCAGAATAAAATGTCAAACTGTATTAGCCAAAGAAAAAAAAAATTATGGCAAATGGTTAACAACAGTTATTTAGAGTGAAACTTTTTTTTTTTTTTTTTTTTAATGTGATAGCACTTCAGTGTCATTATCATCTCAGAGCAAAATTGGTTCTCTTAAGATCACAGCTTAAAAGTAGACTTATAGATTTATGGGGTACTTTTCATTTCTTGGCAAAACAAGGGTTCTCACATAGCTTTTGCATATTGACAGGACTTTGTGGATATTAAATGTGGAGGCATTTTTCCTTTCTAAGTTCTCTTACAATCCAGCTCCTTATTCGGTTTCTTGTGATTAACTCAGCAAGCAGTTGGCTGATTTTCATTCATGGGTGAGAAAAATTGAATAATTGATTGGTATGTTTTCCTTAAGCCATTGAGGGGCTGACCACCAATCTCTCTTTGACTGCAGTTGGTGAAGGTGCTACTGTATGGTCATAATTTAGCAGTAAATGGAAGAGCCATTTTCTGTGTTTTGTTCAAAACAGAAACAACACTGTATTTAACCATGACCTATCCTACAAGAATTGTTACTTGACAAAAAAGGTATTTAAATATTGATAATTTAGGTATGGATCACCATTGCTCTTCCTAAGCTACTTCATTAGCGCCTTCCTCTCCCAAATGCTGGAGTTACGTGCCAACTAATCCTAATGAGAAAACATCTAACTTTCGACTAACTGCTCATCAACCCCATGACCCCGACTTAAGCAATGTCGATGTCAACATCCACATCCTAATTACGACAGGAAAACGCTCAATTTTCCTTAAAAGCTCGGATATATTCTGTGTCAAGCTACTGGAAACAGCACAGGCCGGGAGGACCCCAACACAGACACAAACACAGGCAGATTCAGTGGAGCTACTTCCATTAAAGCTAAACAGGATTACAGGCAGACAGGTGGATAATCAGGCAGGTGAACGCGCAGGGACAGTCAATAGGTAACAAAACTCAGGCATGTAGCGCATAAGGGAAAACACTAACAAAAGCAGATGCGCTGACAAGGTGCTGGTGACAATGGCAGGTTTAAATGCAGACTGGGGTTGAGGAGGACACTTGGAACAGGTGTGGGAGTGGGCAGGGTAAGCGCAGGAGATTGCCAATGAGAAACAGGTGAGCAAGTGGAGCTGGAGACAGGGAGGAGGGC
This sequence comes from Xiphias gladius, assembly GCF_016859285.1. Lineage (NCBI taxonomy): Eukaryota > Metazoa > Chordata > Actinopteri > Istiophoriformes > Xiphiidae > Xiphias > Xiphias gladius. Next base: position 22,298,135 of record NC_053407.1, on the reverse strand, counting down.
CGGGGACATCTGGTGGGCAGATGGAGAATGGCGGATCTGGGGAGATGAAGGGGAGAACACGGCTTGGGAGAAGTGAGCAGGGGCTGGAGACAGGGGCTGGACGGGAACTGGACGGGAACTGGGAAGCAGATTGTGAAATTCTCATGACTCATATCATCTAAAGATAAAGCAGCTCAGTGCATAAAAACCAAAATTAAATTGATATGGTGTTATATTGTAAACGCACAGTATTTTAAATCCTCACACGGCCAACTCTGCGATCACACAACATGATGACAGGAATTTTTTTAGGGTCCTTTAATCATCACCTTTCTCTGTTAAATTAGGCCTCTTCTTACAACCTTTACAATAGACAACTAAAGTAGACAATGCACAAACTTTCAACTTACGTTTTACATTTAAACTTCGATTTAAATAATTTTTTTTAATTAAAAAAAAAAAAAAATAATCCCTTCCACAATCCCAAATGCGATCTAGTTTGGTTCGGCGGTGAATTATGGGATACACAGTTCACCTTTGGTGGGTTCACCACGTAACACCGCCCCTCGTCATAACCATGACCCGGCGCTCCCGCGCACGTACGTGTGCCCGTGAGACGCTTTCGTGCTCGGGCCGAACCTGCGAAGAGGGACCGACTCCATCAAGTTCACTGTAACTCTTTAACACTTTTGTGTTGAGAAAGGTAACTTTAAAAGAGCTTCGCCCATTCTTTGTCCGTGAAATAATATTTCAGCTGCTTTTATCTGAACGCCGCCGTTTGCGCTACAGCGAAGGTAGCTTATAGCTAACGTTAGCTTTAACGGTTGTATCCTGTTTTTTTTTTTTTATACCGTGGATAGATACTTAAGCCAAAACTTCGCTGAAATGCTCACTGCTGTGCGGTGTATGCTGTCCAAGCTGGTGTCTCCATTGTGGAGGACAGTCGATGCGGATGGAGAGGGCATTTTCTCCGGCAGACCAGGTAAATTCAGCGGCCAGATGAAGTTCACTTCGTCGGCTCAGTCGTTCTGTGTTGCCAGGTGTCTAAACCACCGCAATGCCAACACACTTGCACATTTGATGCCGCGTCGGGTTTGGTCCATTATTTCTTTCGGCTGGCAGACATGGAGGACATTCGCCACCTGCGGGACAGTGTGGTGACCCAGCTGTGCCTCGACTATGGCATGATAGACGATGCGGTCTACTTTACCAGTGCAGAGGTGTTGGGCGGGATGCTGCTGAAGGAAGGGGACCTGGTGAACTGCATAGCAGTGAGAGATGGTGCCCAAGGGGGGTGGAAGGCTTTAAGGGTAAGTAGCCTGTGCTTAGTTAAAGCATTAACCTGCAAATAACATACAAGTCGTGTTTACCGTGCATCACTTAAGTTGTGTATTTTGAGTGTGGGGAAAAAAAACAAAAAACAAAACAGGATATACAATATTTCCTATTCGTGTATTTATCAAATGGTGATGAACTTCTTTTGCTGTCTTGTTATCTAAGTAAGAGTTGACTTAGCAAGAGTTGACCGAGCTCTATGTGAATTTAACCTAGTGCTTTTTTTGTTGTTGTTCCCACTACATACAATGCTTCAGTTAGGAAAAAAAAGGCATTCATGGTGAGCTTTGTCAGACACCGACCATTTAATGCTGTCATTTAGGTGGAGAAGAGTGCAGATGCTTGGGAGGATGGAGGAAGAACCTCCCTAGAAGCTGACACTACGCAGCTGCGGCCTCTCATTGGCACAGTCACATCGTTTGATGGAGATGGCGGCTACATAAACCAGACCACATACTTCCCACGCTACAGTCTTTGGGAAGGTACTGCGACTCACTGTACTTCACACAATAAAATTGTGACCCTCTTGACCCACATGATGCTTTGCATAAACTTACTCTGTTGCATACACCCACAGTAGCCATTGAGCCCCAGGCAGCATTTTTTGTCTGATTTAACAGCCACCTATATTTTTACAGTTGATGTTTGGTTAGCTTACAAACCGAGACTGGATTAGACAAACTCACAGCCCCACCAAAATTTACTACCACTTGGCTGAAGGCTGATGGTAACTTCACTGCCCGCTGACACACTCTGTTTTTTCTCTCCTTTCTCTTAGGTTATGAGCCAATGAAAGGAGACTGGGTCCAAGCAAAATATTTTATCAATCCAACCAAGTGGACCACCCGGGCTCATTCTGTGGCCCCTTTACGCTATTGCCGCCTAGACCAGGTAATTGCATCATTGGAAGTTTTAGGCTATACCCACTCATTAGACTTCCGTGCCTTTTTACTTCAGTTGTAAAAGGTATTAATTCTGATGAAGTGTTGATGTTTGAAAGCCGTGTCTTTGTCCAATCAGAATGAGCAAGATTAAAACCGTGTTCAATTAAATTCTCAAATGACTTCTTCATTCCTTTTGCATCCATTGAATGTGATCCCCTGTGCCCAGGTGTGTGTGACCAGCGTGTATGGTAACAATGGAGTGGTGGAGGACAGCGTGTTTTTCAGCCTGGGCTCTCTGCTGCTGCCTGCCCACTACCAGCCTTCGCCAGGGCACCTGGTCAACTTGGTAATGGTGGAGAGCAGTCAGTCCATCTACAGTTGGAGGGCCCTGTGTATGGCACCCTGTCTTCAGAGGTATTGATCAGTCTTTGGACTTTATAGGACTGCAGCTAACAGTTATTTTCCTTATTGATTAATCTGCTGGGTTTTTTATTTTTTTATTTATTTATAAATTCTGTGGTCCATGAAAGGTCTTTTAAAAAAAAGAAAAAAAAAGAAAAAAATGCTTGTGACGACTTTGGGACATTATGTCTTCAAATGGTTGTTCATTTCACTATGTTTGTTTAAAATTTTGATGGGGGTGATATAGATTAGTATTTTGATGGCTTTTTTGGTCATTCTTACTGCAGTGTGAGTTCTTCTGCTACACTTCTCCCAGAGACTGAACTCCAGAGAATTTTGGAAAACAAAGGAGAGCTGGACGTAACAGACTATGGCCAGTTTGGGGATCTGATAATCGGGGAGAGACGAGAGCTGGTGCTCTGGATACAGTGAGTGACCAGAGAAGCGAGAAATTTTCACATTCTGTGTGTGACAGTAAAACAGTAGTTTTTTAATCTTTGCAAATTTTATTAAAACATGTGGCACCATAGGACTTTTGGTAGAAATGTCTCAACTTAGAGAGAAAACAATATGGTTAAAGAATACCTGTTACAGAGCAAATTATTATTTTCATCAGTAGCACAATGTTCTGTAAGGCATAATCTTCATCTTTCTATCATAACAGAAATAAAGGCTCGGAGACACGCAGGTTGAAATGCTGTGACTTTGCTGGCTGGGACTCAGAAGAACAGTTCAGCCTGGTTCCTGTAAAAGGGTCCACACCACTGAGACAGAAACAGCCTTTGCAAGAAAACACCTCAGAGTCTGGGTCTACTCTTGAGTCTTTTGAAAAACAAGTCTGTGATGCAAAAGAGGGAGACAGAGAAAATGGTGAAGTGTTGAAGGAGAATATCCCTTCTCCTGCTGTAAGGAGGGAGGAAAGAGAGCTGGATATTCCACCCGGAGAAAGACTGTCTGTTGTAGTAGCCTGCCAAGCAAAGTAAGTTACTTTTTAAAAAATGTTGTAGTGGCAAAAGTATAAATAACAGAAACAGTTATGGGGTAATGGACCAAAAAGATGAATGTAGAATTTAAAGTTTTTGGCTTCATCTCTGTTAGGGGCCTGCTGTCTTGCCTTATAAAATGAGCTCTGCTTATTGAGGAGCCAAGTGTCTCTATGAGGCTCTTGTTCGTATATTGTTTGTGCAGCTAAATTCCTTGTGTGGGAAAATCCTCAGGAGCTTGGGAAGCTGTTCCGAGCTGCTGTTGCTGCACTTCTCTTCTTTCACCATCGGGAGGCGCCTGGAGGTCACAGTGGGCAGTGAGGAGGAGAACCAGCTGCAGCCCTGTGTGCCCTACACTCCCAGTGACAATCGTCCTGTCCCAGCAATACCTACTCATGTGATCACTGTCTGTGCTCCAAAAGACACACCAAGGTATCAAATCAACTGATTCTATTGATGCCTGATGAACAGTACTGAGCTTGAAATGTTTCCTACCTGTCTACATGTTTTGTTACAGATACTGACGTTCAGTGTTTGCTGTGTGTGTGCTTTTTATACATGAATTGATAGTTTAAATTAATATTCTCACTTTTTGCATGCAAGGAGTTGTCGTCATGCATTTGTCAGTATTGTAAAAAAATGAGATAATGAAATCATGATCAATTTGTTTTCCATCTTCTAGAGAAAATAAATGAATTTAACTGATGATACACAAACATAACTTTACATTAATAGCAGAATAACTGTTACTACTATCCCTTTTGCTGTGCCCAGTCTGCTATAAAAATAGCATTTTTAGGTTGATTGACTTCTGTGTGTCTCTCAACTATGAATGAATTATGTCACCTCGTGTTTGACTTTGCCTTTTCCACCTCTAGGCTTACCAAACGGCGGCTGCCAAACTTTCTGCCGAACTACCCAGTGCCTCAGGCTCTAAAAGACTGTGTGGAGGCACAGGGTGACGTGCTGGTGGTTGAGCCTTGCCTAGGAGAGGTGAGCATGCCCATGTTGAGGTTTAGCATGGTCATGTAGAATAACACAGTAAAAGTTGCAGAGCTTGTATCCTAACAAAGGAGTGAAGCTGGCTCTATTTAGAGAATACAGATTGGCACAAAATTGGCTCCAGGGGCTTACCTGTATTCCCTCATCCTTGGGGAAGGGAAAGAAGAAAATATAATTTTCCTCCAGGGACCAATTGAAATATTGTGTTTTTCTTCTTCCGCTGTGTCTGTTTGCTCAGCTGCTGTCACCATCCAACATGCATTCACGCTTCTCAGCCCTTCTCTGGCTGGAAGAGCTGCATGCAGAGAGGGAACTGAGAGAATTCACAATCAGCGGAGCCCTTCTCAGGAAGGGATCTGTCTACCTGCACTTAGAGGTCCTTGGGTTGGCTGAAGGCAGACCCAGTCTGAACATAGGTGAGGAGGCCTTAGGTGTCTGTCTTGATTACTGTAGACTTTCATCTCTTGAGTTTTTTGTGCAACACAAGCAGTCTTGACAAGCCTCCTCTACAGGTGACAGAATAGTGTTGAAGAAACCACGGAGTGATGGTGTGGTAATGGAGTACGTTAGTTATGTCACAGAGGTACAGTGATGTTTAATACTCTGAAGCATCTTTTTATCTTCATAAATGCTCCTTGAATTTAGATTTAATCTGATGCTCTCTTTTGACACAGATCAATGATGAGGATGTGAGTTTGAGAGTGAACTCCGAGTTTCAGCGCAGCTACCTCGGAGAGTCACTTGATATTGAGTTCTCCTACAATAGGTGAGGAAAAAGTAGAGTCTTAAAATCATCTTAGATGGCCTCAATGATGCTTTTGTATTTCAACCACACATAAAGTGTCATAGTTGATCTGTTGACTGCTTGCATTTCCAGAATAACGATGAGGCGGTGTCATAACGCACTTGACCAGATGAAACATTTTGTGGAGAGTAAGCTGAGGCTTTATTTGACTTGCTTTAAGTCTTTACAGCATGTGTTTCCTGACTTTTTACAGATGATAATTTTCAAACGAGACAGTTACAAAATTATATAAAATAAAAATTGATGAAAAAAAAGGTGTTCAAAAGAGTCCGTTCCTTATAAATATAGTGTATGCGATGATAATCAGCAAATTTTAGTAGAGCTTAAATTCTAAGAAAAAGGAATGTACACCTGGTGGTCTTTATTTCATCAGCAAAGCAATGTACTATACTGATAAGCCATCCTTTAGTGGGAGGACACTCATTGACACTGACACACAACTGGCTCCAGAGGGTGCTGTTTGTATCTCACCTCGTCCTCTGGTAAACTAGTGTTGCTCTCAGGGATGAATTAAGCATCACATTTTACTTCTCCAGCAGTATCTGCTTGCACAGATGCTTACAATCATTTTGACACAGTAGCTCCTTGGTGGTTTAATAGACAGAATCACAGATTAATCATTTAGAGGTTTGATAAGTCTGCTCAGTCTCGGTTTTACTTTTCAATAAGAGAATTACACTTTTGGCTTTTATGTATACTGGAGAGCTTCACAGAACTTTTTAGGACGGTTAAACTTCAAAAGTAATCCAGTCAGATTTAAACTGCTGTAATTTTCCCATTGTTGTGCAGTTCTCTTCCCCTCTAGAGTGACTCCTCAGTCCCCTCAGTGGACAGGAAACTGGATAGAGGAGCCGGACCAAAACAAAGCAATAGAGGACAATGAGGTGAAAGAAGAATAAAAGTCATTAATGTCTGGTTAGTCGAGTTTATGATTAAGTGTAACTGTATCTGAATACCAGGCTCCAGCCATGGAAAATGGAAAGGTGTCAAGCATTTCCATCGACAGGAAGTCAAAGGCCACGCAGACTAAAAGTACAGGTAATTTGAGTTTTGGTTTTATTTTCAGCTTTGCCTTTACATATCAGATTACACTGTGAACATCACTAACACGTGTAATTGCTTCTAGGTGGTAGACTGCCATCTAAACCCATCCCCAGCAAAGGGCACTTCTTCAACCCCGACCTGAACCCCCCTCAGAGAGACGCAGTGAAGAGGATCCTGGCAGGAGAGTGTCGGCCCATTCCTTATGTGCTGTTTGGACCCCCAGGCACTGGAAAGACAATCACCCTCGTTGAGGCCATACTACAGGTGCATACATACAATCGCTATAGAAAATACTGTACTTCCTTATCAACGGCTGTATTCATTATAACTCTTAAGAATAGCTCCTAACCACTCAGTTTAGAAGACAACCCTTAAATTGATAATGTGTGTAGTAATAATTATAATAATAATAACATGTTGGTCTTAACTTTAGGACTATTGTTTTCTCGGTCAAAGATAATTAGACCAATAACACAGTGTGTTCTAAACAAATACATCCAACAAATTATTGGTTTAATTTTTTGAAGTAGTACCTTATTTTGTGTTTTCTATTTTATCCTTCGGTGTCCACATTAAGTTAACATTTTCCACTTCTAACAATATTTTTTCATAAATACTGTCCAAGTTGGTAAATCCAGAAGAGAAGGTCTCATGTTGGTGTTGACAGTGAAAACTCAAGACAATCTGAAAATGCTGGTGTTGATGGAAAACGTCTCAACAGCTTATAAGATTTATCCTCAATAGTGTGAATATGTCAGCAGTAGGTCGTGTGCCTGTCAAGCTTTCTCCCATTCTGGTCCCCCGCTTGTGTGACATCATAAAATCTGTCCACCTCCAGGTTTACCACTTTCTTCCCAGTAGTCGGGTACTCGTCTGTACTCCTTCCAACAGTGCTGCTGACCTCATCTGCATCCGCCTGCATGCCAGTGGCTTCCTGCATGCCGCAAGTTTGGCCCGCGTCAATGCATCTTGTAGGCAGGACGAGGTACTGAACAGCAGCAGCGAAACAAAGTTCACTGCAGTTTCTTGGCTACAGGCACCTAAGTTCCATTATGTATGATCAAAGGGGAAATATGCATGTTCTGGTGTGCAGTATGGCCTGGACAGATGCCATTGCCATCAGCTGGGGCGGTACATTTGTCAGTAATCCTGTTTAAATAATAGATGAGGTTGTGGTAACATTCTGTCTGCATCTACCTTTAGCACCTTGCTTTATCATCTAAAGTTCACATGCCATGTTGATCTGACTGTCTTTCTTCCTAGTCAGTCCCAGAAGTGGTGAGACTGTACTCGAGGGCAGGAGAGGACATCCGTCATGCCTCTTTTCACAGGATCGTGGTCAGCACCTGCTCCAGCGCTGGCATGTTCCATAATATAGGACTACAGTAAGGCCTGGGCTGTAGCTGAGAGTGGATAGAGGTTAACACTTCTCCCCCACTTTAGACTCAATTTACTAACTGTGAATATTTTTTTACTCAGAGTGGGTCATTTTAGCCATGTGTTCTTGGATGAAGCTGGCCAGGCTACTGAGCCAGAGTCCCTGATCCCCTTGAGCCTTGTATCAGAGAGAGATGGACAGGTCAGCACAAATGATACACACGCCGACTATATTCAGACTTTAAAGGTTGAAACTTTTTCAGCTTCCTAAGGGGGTCATGTGAGAAAAGTTTGAGAACAACTGAATAAAACTGATTTTTAAGCAACACTTCTTAAAAATATGTGGTATATTAACATAACAGAATACAGTGAACCTTATTGATTATTGATAACATGTCTGGGCTTTATTTTTTTATAACTTTTTTCTTTACCCTTGCCTGCTTAGATAGTGTTGGCCGGAGACCCCTGTCAGTTGGGTCCAATAGTGAAGTCCAAGCTGGCCTCTGCCTTTGGCCTGGGGGTGTCTTTGTTGGAGAGGCTGATGGCCAACCCACTGTACTCCAGACAGGACTGGGGATACAACCCTAAGCTGGTTGGTGCACTGCATTCAACAGTCTTTTATGTGACTAGCAATTTTAAGGTGCTCTTTGGAAGCAGGTATCACATTGACATTCATGAGGATAATCAAAATGTTTCACATGATATGCAGATGCTATGCTACGCGGCAACCTGATGCTGTGTATATCTTTATTTTGAAATCATTGTACATTGGTATAATTTTTATTTTAGTTATTAGACATTACCTGTGTGCACGGTATGAATAATGAATCTGCTTTTTTTTTTTTTCTTTTTCTTTTCCTACTACAGGTGACTAAGCTGATCTACAACTACCGTTCTCATGAGACCTTGCTCATGCTTCCTTCCAAGCTCTTTTACCAGGGGGAACTGTGTTTTAGAGCTCCCAGGGCCATAGTAAACTCGCTCTGCCAGTGGAAAAACCTGCCCAAAAAGGGCTTCCCTCTCCTCTTTCACGGTGTCAGGGTAATGAAGACTTTTCAGAAATGTATCCGCACTCTTGCAAGTCTAATCTACTGTAGAATGACACCTATTTTTATTTTAAATCGAGTATGCAGCTACGCTGGGTTACCAGTTTAATAGTTCCATCTATGAACTCTAATCGCATCTAATGTTTTTTAGGATTATAGTGTTACTTCAGGTTACTGGGATATTCAGCTCCCACTTTGATTGCAGTGATTTTGCTCTGCTTTAGGGCACAGAAATGAGGGAAGGTAACAACCCATCATGGTTCAACCCCGTGGAGGCTGTACAGGTCATGCTCTACTGCTGCCAGTTGGCCAAGAAGCTCTACAACCCCGTGGATGCCTCTGACATTGGCATCATTGCCCCCTACAAGAAACAAGTAAGACTTCATGGTATAGCTGAGTGTGAATTACTTTCTTTATCAATCTGAGTAGAATTTAAAAAAAAAAAAGAAATCAAATTCTGTATCATTTCAAATTTAACTCCAGTGCAGCTTAAACGGCTTTTAAACTTGTTTGTGGTCAGCTTTACATACTGTAGACCCTGAAATGTCCTCGTTTTCATATCACTCTTCAGTGTGAGAAGATCCGAGTGCTGCTGGGTAATGTCGGCCTGTCTGACATCAAAGTGGGTTCTGTGGAGGAGTTCCAAGGGCAAGAGTTCCTGGTGATCATCATGTCTACGGTAGGCAAAAACAGGATTTGGGTAAACATCAGAATGTGCTCTCTTCTGAATGAGAGGTCAATTTTTTTTATTTTATTTAATTTTTTTTTTTTTTACATTATGGCAATGATGTGTATCAAAATCCCATCTAATAATTTTTTTTCTGGCTCAGTCCAGACTTGTCATGTGCCAAACGTGGTGAAGATTGGATCAAATCTGAAGGCTGTGAAAACCATTTTTTGTGCTTTGACATTCATGTTTGGCCTACACAGAAGGATGTTTTGTGAGCCAAGGCATTTAGGGAAAAAATATTGTTTCTAGAACAGTTTAAAAGTTACTGACCAAAATGTTTAAATTACTTAGTGCCACCATGTGGTCAGTTAATGTAGTTGTTGTTGGGTGAAATGTTACACCTATATCTGCTAAGTTTGGTCGATGTAGATGTTGTTTCTGAGATGCTGATAAATGTAAGGCAGAGTAGTAATCCCAGCCACACAGAAAATAACAGTTTTTGTACCAGTATCAGTTAAAAGTATAAGATATTGCAGTCGGAATGTTTTCACTTTTTTCACAGCTTGCATTTTGTCTATCAATTCAATGAGCTTTTGCAGAGTTTGAGAAAAGAAGTTGTTCAGCTGTCTTCTAGAAAATCCCAGTGTTGCGACGTTTCAGTATGTTATTTCATCAGTAAGCCCTTTCTCCTCCTCAAATCTTATGGAAGATACGAAGGTGTTGGCTTATTTGCTAGTGTGAAGTGTGAATGCAAAAATGGGCAAGGCAGCAATTATTGCTGTTTTTTGACCTTGTAGAGCCAAATGATGTGTGAGCAAGATGTTCACATTCATTAAAATTTCATCAAAGCATTTTTAAAAAAGATAAAAATAAATAGATAAAAATAGATTTGGATCAGGTCTAATGTATTCATGAGAAGCTGGTATCAACTTTGGCTAACTAAAAACAAACAGTTCCTGTTTATCATAACAGTACTTGTTTGTATGCAGAATGACAACCTAGGGTTGGCAGCCTACACCCTTAGGTTTGAGGGTAGCTGGTGAAATGCCTGAATTTTATAATAGTCTATTCTCTTCTTGGTAGACTTTATATACAGTCTGAATTTTTAAAAAAGTTGCGCACTTCACACCACATCAAAAGCATACATAAAAAAACTGGAGTTTTACCATGATGGAGAAAAAGCTACAAAAGGTTTTTTTCCACCTAAACTTACCACTTATTCTTTCATTAGGTTGCAACCACAGTCTCTTTAAACATCCTGTGCTTGCAACTTATTTTATTTTTTTTTTTTAGAAGAGCACCTTGATATCATGGTTTGTTAGTGATTACGATTTGCTTTGAGTTGTTCCTTTGTCTCTTACAATGTGTCAGTAAGACTGGGCAGTGCACTGCGATGAGAGGTATATTTATAATATAGTTGTGTTTTTACAATAATGTTTTCAGTGATATAAATGCATTTTTATAGTTCAATAATTATGAAATTACACATGAATGCTGTTAAAAGAAATAAAAATCCCAACATAAGACTTAATCTAAAATCAAGACATCACATTATCCATTATCATCCATTTCAAATTAGGAGAAAAAGTCTGGAGCGCAAACATCACTCATAACCTTCCCATAGTTTATTGCCTTTATTTGTTCTCTTATAATATAGGTGCGCTCTAATGAAACAGTACAGAGTGATGATTTGCAGAGTGCGCTCGGCTTTCTGGCCAACCCCAAACGCTTCAACGTGGCCGTCACTCGTCCCAAAGCTCTGCTCTTAATTGTTGGAAACCCCCACGTTCTCATTAGGGTAAGTGACAAAACACTTTATTTGATCCTAGCTTTTATAAAGTATTTTATTGTTGATTAAAGTTAGTTATACAGTACATCCTGTCTATTAAGTTCTTTAAATATCTCAATTGCTTTCCAGGATTCATGCTTCAGGGCTCTACTGCAGTACTGTTTCATCAATGGGGCATATCTGGGCTGCGACCCCCCTCCATCCCTTAGAGAATCTCAGATGTATGTAAACTGATCAGCCATATAGTATTTATTAATAATGGATGTTTACACTCAGGGCACTTTATTAGGTACACCTGTACAATCTAAAGCAATCCAAAGCAACTTTTGTTTTGCCTTTTTTACTTTCAATTATTATGTTGTAGCATTGAAGTATTCTGCATGGACATGGACATTTGGAGGACAAAAAAAAATTATAAACACCTCCTTAATATATTATAGTGAAGAACAACACCACCTTTAACTATGACCTCACTAATAAACATTTAATTTGCACATTTCTGACAATGTGACCAAAAAACTGAACGCTATAGTCTTTGTAAAGGAATTAATAGCAGAGCTGTTGTATTGAATTGCAGTAGATTGTGCAAGTGTAACTAATAAAGTGGCCATTGAGTGTATGATTATCAACATAAAGCTATAAAGATTAGACATGTGTAATCAAAGTACTTCGGATGGAAAACTTGATGTTTATGTGATGGATACTAACTGTAAATATATTTTTGTTATGGTAAAAATTTAATCTGCCTGTTTAAGGTTGGTCTAATTTTTATGCAAAGTAGAAAAAAAATTTCAAGTCAACATTTATTTAGCAAGTTTTATGTGACTGAGCATACACACAGAGCTGAAATTTACTACCAAGACATTAACAGCATCTGTTTTAATCAATTTCTTTTCTTCCACAGAGCTGAGGAGGAATAAAAGGAGTACATAAGAGGATGATGTAATCATGGATGGTGTACCTCAGCTCCATCAACCTGACTCTCCTAAGTTTTTTCCCTTTACATTTCCTTGGCTTGTTTCTCTGTCGACTCTTGGCAAAGTGACGTGAGAAATTTCTTGTTTCTGTGAAAGCCAAACGCAGTTCCACTCGGGGGTAGAAATAAAGATGACGCTCGTGTACACTGCACAATTATTTCTCTGTCCTGTGATTATTAAGCTGATGTGCTTGACTGTGCATAAGATTTTTCAGTTAAACTGCCACAGATTGTTGGTCAATTATTGTGAATTGTGTCATAGCAGTTCCACTGGGTTTATTTGACAAGACTGCACGATAATTCTTGTAAAATTAACAGCAGTATTTCCAGTGCTTTGGTATCGGCTCTTTGCTGAGAAGGATAATTTAGATACAAGACAACACTTCAACTTTTTGTTGCATAGCATACTGAGTCGATCCACAGATGTCTGCAGTTTCTGGGGGGCGAGTTGTCTGCACGCCTCGGCGTGGCAGCGTCTGCCCACAAGGCCCGGAGACTGGATGTGACAATTGAGTGCTACTGACAGTCTGCACAGGGACTGTCAGTCCTACTGGAGCCCAGCAGGATGGAGAGGGGGGGTGGAACGGGGGCTCAAATGGGGGGTTCAATCTCTTAAGTTAATGAGTGTCTTATGAGCAGGGAGGAGACAGCTTTTATCTGAGTTTGCTGTGCTGCAAGGGAGCCCAGCTCAGACACCCAGTCACCCCTCCTTTCCTTCCCGATCACACCTCTGTCTTTGATGTATGTCTCAGGTGTTTGTGCTGCTGTCCCGCTCTGCCAACGGAGACTGTACGGTAGAGACAAACAACCCAAACTGAATTTACATGCCACTGCTATTCAAATGATTTTGGACAATAACTTCGGCATCTACAAACTGACATGTTTCCTGGCTGGCTATTGGAGCATGAAGACTTTATTTGATACGGTCCTCAGGTGATACGTTTTAAAGTTGGTCTATTAGCAGTACTGTTGTGACTGACTCTGTGCTCACAAAATGTTTCAAAATTCTTACCTATGAACCAGAAATCACTTCCATGGTGTGCTGTCATAGCGATGAGTTGTTTTCTTATTCCACATTTTATGCAGGCAACACATACAGATTGCACAGATGGTTTTAATTTCACAGATCCCCTACAAGTTTTCTTAAACAATTTTTATCTTCCAAGAGAAGCATAACAAGGTACTTATGTTGTAAAGGATAAATGTTGACTGGGTGTAGGCATATATTTTTGTGTTTTTCATTTGCCTTTTTAAAACCAAATACTACCTTGGCCAGATTGCCCACAAGAAGGCTGTTTGACAGACAGGTGCCCACCCACTGAAAGCTCACACTTAATCACCGGTGTTAGAGGAGACATTTTCTAGGTCAGAAATTAAAACTGAGCCATGCTACTTGATAGAAATAACATGAATTGTATTTTAGGTCTGATTTTCCCTTTCAAGCATAGATTCCAGAGAAACTTCTGGCAGTGCTGAATCAGAAGTTCCTAACTGCAAAGTATAAAAACTAAAGGTTAATGTGTTGTTTTTGTGGGGCCAAGACAGACCGACAATGTTGTAATTTTATTGCTGCCACATTTGTCTGTAGCCATGTGAACTGGTGCTGGATGTTGTGCACTAGCAAAGAAGCCAATACCTAAAGTAATATACATAAATTGTGTTTTCTGTCTTAGAGGGTAAATATTGACTTTGGATTGGCATGTTTTTTTTTTTTTGGTTTTTAAAAAAAGAAAACATTTTCATGTTCCTTATAAAAGTCAAGTATTATTTTGGCTAGATTGTCTACTAGAGGTCTGATTGACACACAGGTGCTCATCCATTCATTTCTATTCTCTATCACCTCATTAACTGAGGCAGGGGCAGGCAACACATTACCACGACAGACACAGTGTCTACAGGGCAGCCATTAGGCCCAACAACAAACCCTTGCTGGGCTCCTGGCAGGGGGAACTTGTTAAATGTGTGGACCTATTGTTCTCCCAAATTGGTCTGTGACTCTAATTGCCCAGTTAGTCCCCTCTTACGGGCTGTACTCGTCTACCCGAGCTGGAACCAGCCTCCACTCATCAGATCAGGCTGCAAAAAATTGGCTAAACTGGGACTGATGGATGGCTCTGGCTGGCTGCAAGAGCGTAATCCTTGCTGCAGACAGGGATGGTATATGGACACAGAAATGGGAGTAGGGCCAATCGGGATAGACTTTACTCTGACATGTCTTTGGCCACAGTGACCATGACATGCAGGGTGGGATAGAGGCTTCTGATTCATGAGGGAAAGTTTTCCAAAGGCCCAGAGGCATCAACTCCAGATACACATCTACATCTGGAGACAGACGGCATCCAAACAAATACGATGAGGCTGTAATGTAGTTCTGTTGTTGGATTAAGAGGCGTAAATACATGAGATAGAGAGAAAGAGACAAATTAGCACTTGTGTCTGTGCCCCCGGTCTGCATCTCAGGACGGGATCTCTGGTCTCTGGAATGGGATGTTGGCATGTTAGGACTGAGTGTGCAGATGCTGCATGTTGCTCAGCTTATTTCTAGACTTAAATACCATGCAAATGACACACATTGAATGCTTTAAAAATTTTGTCTCAAAATGAAGTTTTTTTTTTCAGTTCATAGGACAGAGCTTCGTCAAATTTTGTCTAAAGGAAATGTGTATATATATATATATATATATATATATATATATAATATGTCCTCAGCAGAACGTATGCAGCATCACGCTGACATTGAATTCACTCATTTTATACTGTTTTGACACAGATCTCAGCGTTTAATTTAAGTGCGGTGTACGGCAGTGATGCTGAAATCTTTGTTACTGCCGCATCAAACGGATAAGCAAAAGAGGTGGGCTAATCGTATTTTGCATTTGGATCTGACTTTGTTACTGGCAGATCAAAGCCAGGTGAGCAGAAGAGAGGCTGGTTTGCTAATGAGAACCGGAGGCTCTGCCAATGAAACCCTCCAATTAAGAAAGCAGGAACACATGAAAGAGACTATCAATATGAAGGAGACTGTCTGTCTGTCTGTCTCTACAAAACCCTCAGATTTCTTTCCAAAGGAGCTTTCAGAGATGGATTTGGTTGTTTTTACATATAAGCCAATGGAAAAGAGGTGGCGTTTTACTTTTACTTTTCACTTTCTCAAAGTTGTTATAGTGGAAGGAGTGGACAAAATAAAATAAACGCATCAGTCACTTCTGAGGTAATTGGGACACCGTTGCAAACACTGCAAATATTGTGTGCCAATAAGTATTACTTGTCAGTCAGACATATTGTGTACACTTTAAATACCAAGAGTTACTGTTTTTAACTTCCTTTCCATGAGATGTTCACATTATTTTTCCTTCCCTCTGGACTATAAGAGATAATGAAGCAGATTCGGCCCTCTGTGACTGGGCTTCACTCAGTGAAAGCTGGGCTGTGATTGCCCATTGCCCCCCACCCCCACATACTCCCCCTCACACACACCCTCCATCTGCTTACTGCCCCCTCTCTGTCTGCAGTCATCACAAAACAAGCCGTTGTCTCCAAACACATCGTCTCTGTGTCTTTTGATAGGTAGTTGATAACAGACTTACAGGCTGATGGGGCTGGCTGACCTGCTGTATATAAAGCAAGCCGCAGCAGTTACAGAGCCATTCAAGGGACAGCGTAGTCCACTGGCAACAGGCAACCTCAGTACAAGCTCATTTTTCAATCTTGTGGATTTTCTGGATTTTGCCAAGTCGTCGGCATGGCTGTATTCTTCATCGTGGCTCTCCTGGCTACGGCTTATCCTTTAATGGCTTTTGACATGGGTCAGTCCACTCGATGCGTTGCCATCCCCAACCAGATGAAGGTCTGCAAAGATGTAGGATACTCAGAGATGCGACTGCCCAACTTCTTGGGCCACAGCAACCTGGAAGGCGAGGTGGTGCCACGTTCCGAGGACTGGAGGCCCTTGTTGCAGACGGGCTGCCACCCTCAAGCCCAGGCCTTCCTCTGCTCCCTCATTGCCCCTGTCTGTCTTGACACGTAAGGAGATTTTACATTTGTTCTTTTTTTACCATTACTTCTAAAATACATAAAGCGTCCACTTTCTGTTTGAAACCCCGTTTTCATCATTATCACATTAGTTCTGCGTTCATTGTTTGACGTTTTGTCTTTCTTTCCCTCAGTTTTATCCAGCCCTGCCGTAGTCTGTGTATGGCAGTCAGAGACAGCTGTGCCCCAGTGCTTGCCTGCCAGGGTCACCCATGGCCTGAGGCTCTTGACTGTGACCGTTTCCCTGCTGAAGAGGACATGTGCCTTTCTCCCCACGCCAAGTTTACTCACTTTGCCAAAGGTAAGCACCACAGACGGATTATTATAATGCTATTTTTCTTAACTCTGTCATCCCGTGGGCAGAATAGGCTACCATGTGCTTGCTCTTCTTGGTTCCCTATAATTACTGCGCGCGCCCTACGGTTATATTAAGTTATGTTTGCTTTTGTGTCACAGACTTACCTAAACCTGCTTGCCAAAACTGTCCTTCTGTGGAAGAGGCTCCTGCATTGAAAACAGTCCTCGATGCTTTTTGCCAGCATGACTTTGGTAAGTTTCAGAATTCTTTCAGAAAGCCGTGCTTCCTTGATGTGAAGTGAGGTTTGTTGACTTTTCACGCAATAGTGTTTAATTTTCCAACCCAGGTGATTAATTTCTTTTTTTCTCCCTTCTCCACAGCTGTAACTGCCAAACTTCATCGTCGCCGCCTACCCATGGGAGAGCCAGAATTTGAGGTGGAGGGCCGGGTCGAATTTATCCGTCAGGGACCCCTGCTGCCATATGACACCCAGCACCTACTCCGGCAGTGGCTCCTCATCAACCTTCGATGTGCCAATGTCTTGGTGCGCCCTGGACGGTCGCAGCTTTATGTGCTGACTGGTTCTGTGCAGCCTGACGGTACCCTTGCTCTCACCCGTCTCTTCCCCTGGCACAAAAAGGACACAAACATTGCAGTGGCCACTCGCAAGTGGAAGCACTACAGATGTTGAATGGACTCATACTTAGGTCTAAAAACTAGAGCTCCGAACCAGTGTTTGAAATGTAGAATCTCACGAGATCTTGTGTGATTCCACACCTAACACGGACATGGTCGAAGACAAAATCAAGGAGGAATTTTGAGACGGAGAGTTTCTTAGCATTGGGTGTTTATTAAGAATTTGTGAAGGAAGCTGAATGGATATAGGAAGAGAGCTGGACTCAGCTGGACATCGACACCCTTTGCTTCCCTCAGTAGTTCACTTATCTCATCTCTGCTCTTACAGCACACAGCAATAGAATGCACTCAAACCTGTACATAATATTAATAAATGTAAATTGATTGTAGATTCTATTTTCTATAAGGCTATTGGTGTATTTATGACATCTTTTTTATGTGTTTGTTATATGGAAAAAGGTGACAATAAAATATTTGCTCTGTGAAACTATACTTTTTAGTCCTGTGGCAGACACAAAATGAAGTTCTTCGTGCAGCAAAGGGGCCAAGAGCCATGAGTGGGTCTTCTACTCTGTCGCCTTCCGTACCTGTCCCTCATTTCACCACAGGGTGGCACACTAGAGGAGCTCCAGAGCACTGGTTTACCATTGTGGTGCCCTGCCGCATGTGTTTGCATTGCATTTACAAATGGGTCATTCCACCATGTGGAAAGTGGCTTTGGATCAGCTGTCAGACAGTTTAGAATGACTTATGACTGTATTCACAGTAGATGCATGTGGTATTGATCGTACTGTGTAGCACTAATGAGAAGATAAATCACTCACTTTACATTTGAATAGCCTTGTCCTCATTACCAGGCCGAACAGTTCTAGTTGGAGTTGTTGAACAATTGGCTTATTCAATGCTTTTTTTTCACTGTACTATTCATTTTTATGTCGGACCCCGCACAGATAATGAGCCGTCTCGCAGTTTAAAATAAATGCTGAATGCTTCTAAGTTCCCCCACGGGGCGTTAATTATCTCACTATGAGTTTGTTTCATGGGACAGATGAGTAGCAGTGAAGTGGTCGCGTCATTATTAAAAATGTTATTCATGACACTTTCTATTCTACTGCTAGAGCAAGAGAAATGCAGTGGGATTTTAATAAGGATAAGTAATCTCCTCCTAGGGTTGTATGTGGAAAGTTAGACGGCCCCCCTCTTCCTTTGTATTCTTTTATTTTTTATTACGCTTAAGAGAAGCAAAATAAGTTTTTACGTATCCCATACTGTAATGTTCGTTATTTTAATGGACTAATTGCCTACGTCAGTCTACAGTCTGTAGGACCTTATCTGCCCGCATTAGTTTTGTCTGCTTTGGCTGAGCTTGGCTGAGCAGATAACTAAGTGAAGTGTATGACGTACAAAGAGGAAAAAAATCACATTTTTATCCTCTATAAAGCAATTTGTTTCATCAGTCATCGTTGTATGAGTTCGCCTCTGCTACAGTAACTCTAGTGGCAAAAGAGCTCCACTCATCATCTGGTGCTCTACCATAAGGACGGAACCATGAAAAAAGGTAAGACGGCAAGATGAAAGATCAGATAGAACATTTCAGTCTAAAGTGATGTTGTGATTTCTGGTGACCTAACTTATTATTTTTTTCCCCTCAGTTTGGTTTGCTGTACTCACACTGGTGCACCTGGAGCTCACCATGAGGGCTGACACTGCCCCATTCTGTGCTCATCGAGAGGCTGGATGCAGTATCCCCTCCCTGGCCGATCTCTTTGACAGGGTCATACAGCAGTCTTCAAGGATGCATGGCATCTCCAGTGATCTGCACTCTGAATTCGTGAGTCCTTTTTTTTTTTTTTTTTTTTTCAACTCCAATATTGACATCACCATCCATCACCATCCATCACCCTTCATCCCCCTTCATTCAGGCCCCCCCTTCATTCATCATCAATCATTCTTGTTTGAATTGGCTATTTTTCAAGTGGCGATAACGCTGTGTGTGTGCTTCTGGCTGCGCAGGAGCAATTTTTCTTTCCCAGCAAGAACCTCATAGGAAAACGGAAATGCCACACACATGGCATACTAACACCGGATGACAAAGAGAATGCCCAAAGACTTGGAGTGAGTGTTTATATTGTCAATTTACATATGGTCATTGCTAATGCACGCACCTAAGGGATGTCACTGCATCTTGTCAGAGATAATATCAAGACTATTTCTCTGTGGTGCCTGGAATTAAGTTGTACTTTAGCACCAAGTTATTTAAGCACTTCTCCTATGTGCAGCGAGAACAACTGACAGAGGTGATTCTGGCGCTGCTGGGGGCCTGGGGCGACCCCCTTTCACAGCTTTACCGCAGCATGTCTCAGGATCAGAATCAAGACTTTAACCACTACAGCTCCAACAAGGCACTGGAGATCAGTGATATGGTGCATGAACTGAGGGATGGAGTCGCAAAAATGGCTGACAAGGTAAGGAGGAAATGTGAAATAGAAGTGCAGCAAATTCTCTCAATGCTTATTAAGTGTATTCCTTTAAGGGATTAATTATGTATCTTTTTTTTGTGTACCTCAGATGAGGCTATTGGGAGTGCTTGGTAACACTGTGGGTTACATCTCTCCAGAGAGCTTGGTCCCCTCTTCTGCCCTTTCCTTCTACAAACAAGGAGAAGGCAGCTCAGTGGACCATCATGACCTGCTCTACTGCTTCCGCAGAGACTCCAACAAAGTCAAAAATTATCTCCGTATCCTGAAGTGCACCACCCTTCCTGGACTGGACTGTTAATAGTAAGCAAAGCAAAGCGGTGTAGTGTAGTATCTTCACATTTTGATGAACTAGAAATAAGTCTCTCATTTGGTTTTAACTACACATCATGCTCTTACTGTATATGCTTACATCATCTGTAATGCATTTCATGTGTGCATTTTCTGTAGAGGATTGTTTGTGCCTCTTGTAGAATTATTGTTATAGGTAATTAAGCTATTTTGTTTATGAGCATTAAAAGGTAAAAAAAAAAAAAATTAAGTATACCTTCATTATCGTTTTTGGTCATCTTGTTGATGGGGAGCACAAGCTCTACATATTTACAGGAATGGTAGATGGCGCATAGTAGACTGTTCATTAACGTGTAATGGTTTTGCTCCAGAGAGCCCAACGCAGCAAGAATAAGCAATTTGGAAATCGGGATTCATTGGAACACTTTATTTACAGCTGATCCATGCATTCAAGATCATGAAAAGAATATTTACAAAATATAACAAGAGAAATTGGACTTCAAAGGATTTGGATTGTGAGAATAACAGAGTATTAGTGTAAAGCTTACCAAAACATGAAATAAAAAAGTCAGATTTGATTTGTAACTGCAGTAAATGAAGTGACTCATTTGCTTTTAACTGATTGCAATTACAGTGAGAGAGTGGGAGAATTTGAAAGACTTGTCAGTGTAATAACCATGAAATTGCTCACTGAAGCCACTGAAACGCAATAAGATGATTGACCAAGCAGTTGAACTTAATTACATTTATGATGCAACACAACAGTTACACGCATTGAAAGAAAAGTTAATAGTATCTGTTAGTTTTCACAGACAGTATAATCCATCCACATATTTTTAAACCCCCCCCCCCCAAGCCCCTCATGTGTCCCTGACACTCTTCTGTAGTGGTGATCTCTCTGTTTTCGCATCAGTGTGATTCTGTGATGATTCTTCCTCTTCCTGAGCAAGACCTTGGGCCATGAGCTCATCCATTGGGGAGCGAGTATTATGAACCTCCTTCTCCTTGCAGTTTCTCCACTTCATTCGGCGGTTCTGGAACCAGATCTTCACCTGAAACAGCAGGAGATTGGAAGGAGCAATTTAGTTCAATTTGTGTGGGTCTTTCACTATTCGATGGATTGCCATGAAATTTTGTTGAGACATTCATGATGCCCAGAGGTACAATCCTACAGACTTTAGTGATCCCCTGACTTTTTTCCAGGTCCACTATGAATTTCCCATTTTGAGTGAAAAAATGTGTTTACCTGAGTGGTTTTAGGTGAAATGTCCCTACAACTACCGCATGATATTCGGTACAGACGTTCATGTCCCCTTCAGAATGATTTGTAACAACTTTGGTGATCCTGACTTTCTATATAGCAGCATCATCAGGTCAAAATTTCAGTTGTTCTAACTCTTTGGTTTATGAACAAATACCTGCAAAACTAATGACCTTCTCACCAGCCTGAGCTGTACTTTGTGTTAATTGCTAATACAGTTAATCATCAAATGTTAGCATGATAACGAGCTAAACTAAAATGGTGAAAATGGTAGGCATCGCAATAGCCTAGCATCAGCATGTTAGCATTGTCACTTTGAGCATGTAAGCATGCTAATGTTAGCATTTAGCTAAGAGCACCTCTGTCTACACTAGCATGGCTTTAGACTCTTCCGTATGTTTAATCCAATATTACTCTTCAGATAATGTCTTTCAGGATCAGAGATTAATTAGGCAAAGTTTTAGGTAATCCATATTCGAATACCTGTGACTCCTTGAGACTGAGATCGGCTGCCAGTTTGTTCCGGTCTGTCTTGCTGATGTACTTCTGTCTCCTAAACGTTCTCTCCAGCTCCTTCCGTTGTTCCTCGGAGAACACAGCCCTCCTAAGGATCCCTCGGCGAGATTTAGGGCTTATGTCACCAGACCACATCCGAATATTTGCTCCTTCTGAAAGACAAATGGCAAAATCAAAAATATATTATTGTCGGTTTGTTGACCCACACTGCTATGCTTACATCTTCACTTTTGTTTGAGTCATTGATTTTTTTATCAGTCTGTAGATTTTACCAACCATTACCACATTACCTACCTTTTCAAATCAAGATGATGCCAGTTTTTGTCACACTCACTCTATCACTCACTTTCAATTCCTCTCTTTCTATTTGCCCAATTTAACAAACTGGGGGTGACTAAAGAGAATAGAAAGCCATTTCAACTGAGAGAAAAGGGATTTGGTGACCTGTGAGGAGCAATCCCACGCTGCTTCACTCACAGGTGCACACACAACAAAAGTCAAGTGGAACAATTTATCCAATCCATTCAACGTTGCCTTTTTAATCTGTACGACAAATCTGCACATAGACCACCTCTAGGGAGCACATAAGCGGTTTGGACATGCTTCTCACTTCTCTATTGGGACTCAATGGCGTTCACTTAAATAGCTGATTACCAGGTCATTCCTGGGCAACGTGTGTGTCTACCCGAGTCGGCAAACTATAGAGCCCTGTGGAACATCAACAATAGAGGCGTTCAAAGGAAATACCATTACTCGATGGCTCAGTGGCCCAACACTAAATCTTTTCACTTGCAGGTATGAAGCTAGTTTGTATGTGAAGATGAGCTCGAATAAGTCTATAAAAGTCACTTTCATTGAATGCTTTATGTTCTAGTCAAGAGGTCTCCAATGGGCAGGAATGAGAGCTGAAGGACAGGAGAAAGGAGGGGGGTCGGTGAACCAAGCTCTTTAGCCAAACAATGGCCGGGGGATGTTCCTGGTCCAGCCCTCTTCTGCAGAGAAATGGGCAATTTTTTGTGCTTGGTGGAGTTCATTGCTGCAGTGAAAAATTGCAGTGAGGTCGCGTGTGGATGGTGGAGTGAATGTGCCAATTGGTCACGGCCAGACTTGGCATTGTTGTGTTGCTGGGCACTGTGGGAAAGTGTCAACCTACTAAGAGGACTCCAGGGACCTGTGGGATGAGGGCTTTCTGATTTGTGCTATTTTCCGCAACTCTTGACAGGCATCGTAGTTTGCAGCAACTAATAACTTCCAGTTGCTTTTGGACAATGCTGAAATAAGACAGCTAGCTGCTAGTCTAAATTAATACTACCAGAGTACAATATAGCACTAGGACTCTACACAAGTCTTAAATTATATGCACTGAAACATTTCAAGCACAATTCAGTGAAAAATGTAAACCTTTCAGGAGCAATTACAACTTTCCTGGATGTTTTCAAATTTATGCAGCCTAAAAATTAAACTTGAAACTGCTGGGATTCACAAGCAAACTTATTAATGTGCCCTGGGAGTACCAAGCTTTGAAACAATCTGCCTTACCAAGCAGTAACAATCTGCACCTGGTAATTATAATCCTAATATGACAGAAGACAAGATGTTTATTAGCTCTGCATATTTGTGCTAGTAAAAGTCTGTATTTGCAAGTACAAAATAGGGGGCCCAAGGGACTCTTAAAAGCCTTGCAACCCACCCCTCTTCCCCATCTTGAACAGCCGTGAATGGTTATGAATAGAGCTGTGCAGAATTGAGCGGAGAATTAGCTCTTTGGCATTGCATCAGTAATTAGCTGTGGAGAGCATGGGAGACCCTGCTGCTAATGCTTAGAGAGTAGCTGAGGCATTGCTGATGAGGCATAAAACACTCACTGGAGAAGACAGGGGGGGGGCTGGACCCACCGCAGTATGCCAGCAGATACTGCGGGCTCCGCAGGAAAACGCTGCTAAGCACACCTGCAAAGATAGATAGGGACAGTCAGATAAGGTCGTGTGATAGCCAGGTGTATGATCCTCAAGGAGCTCCACCTGGATCACAGCCAGTTTCTGGGGGCATTTGGAGTTCTACCTTGCATCAGTTTAACAGTTTTTTTTCTTTTTTTAATCTAAATTTTTACAACAGTGCTAAACTTTAGGTGATGTGTGCAGATGAAACCTTGAACTTTTATATAGCTAAATAGCTAAATTTTATTTGAAAACTACCTAGAGATAGAAAAAAATGTACTAATCCAGTCTGAAATTTAATTGCTTAGATAATACTGAACATGATAATGAACATGTTGAACATTTGAAAATTTGGATTTATTAAGTTTGCATATGTTTATAGTATTTTAATTGAAAAACTTCAATTTACTTTTGCAGAGATTATTGGGTATTTTTGTGGATTTGTTTTAATTTTAACAGATTTTTTTTGGAGAATTTTTATTTAAATTACATTTTTTTAAAACACCTTACTCAGTCACAAAATCTTTAATACTGTGTGAATATTGCCCTGTCAAGCAATTAAACTGCTTCTATCAACCTTTGTTAACATTTGAAAATATAGTTCATAATTTATGGTATTAAAGCGAACCTAAGTTTTTCTTAATTTTGGTAGTATACAGTAATATGCGGTGGGAAATCCTGTCATCTCAAAGCAGGGAAATATAAATATTTCAAAGTCATTGGAGATAAAATACCTTATATACAAGTAAAAAGAAAAATCTGTTCATTAATGGCTGTGTGTCTGTGTCTCACGCCACGCTTAATTGGGACATCTCTAAAATGCATATAATCTACGTATTTTTAATTTAAGACCGATGAATAATTTCCAGCATAAAAATGGAGAATGTCTGAAACTTGAAAAATTAAACAATATTTATCCTATGCATAGTTTGAATATGTATTACTTTAGAAAGAAAAAAATCAAATGTTTGTAGAAGAAAAAAATTCTGTCATTGTGTTAAAGTACGACATTGTAGCTTCACACATTTAAAACCCTTGATATAATCCAAATATATTATTTTTCTTTTAAAAAGTCTTCTTGCATAAAAAATTTGTTTACTTGAGTGTGGCAGAAGTGGTCTTCCGAAGTCTTTCACCTGCCGGGGACTCTGGGCCTGGTTTTGGTAAGCTCCATGCTCAGGGCCCCAGGTTCTCCTCAGATGGTCACATGCTGCTCGTCTCAGGTGTCCACCTGTTGTTCCTTCTGAAGACGTCTGCAGCAGATTGTCGATGAGAAAGCTCTTTCCCGAGCTCCCAAAGCCCGGCAAAGCAGGAGAACCAGCCATATCCCTCCTGCTGCAGCTCTGAACTGAGACCATCCTGTTCACAAAGTGACCCGAGCACTTGAGTTCCCTCTTCAGCAGTCACAGCTCAGTGACACTAAATTCTCCTTTAATCCCTCCTTGAGTGACCAGGCCAACTTCATTAAACTCTGAAGAAAACAAAAGTTCTCTGCTCTTCCTCTTTTGGGCCTGCACTTTGCTACAGGGCTGTGTCGTGATTGGCTGAGAGGCTCTAATTTGCTTCTCAATTCAGATAAGGCTGGGGTCCTTTCTGGAGTGGCAGAAGGTGGGTCTGGCTCATTCATTATGTCAACTAGCCTATTAAATGATAGACACCAGAGACAATGAACTGCTGGCCAAAGTTTAACATGCACCAAACAGTCTTCTCTAGTTGTAAATAGTTTTCTCTTTTCTCCAGACTCCCTCAGAGCTCCATTGTACCTCTTACAAACCCCACAGCAGCTCATTTGCAATGTGCTTTTTTTTTCTGATTCATTTCAGAAACATTGCGCTGTCTTCTTGATTTCGAAATGATCCAAAAACAGGCCACATTAGTGTGAATAAATATGGAGCTGACAAAGTAATGTAATAAAATTTGAAGATGAGACTTTTTTTCTCCTCAAAGATCAGAGCCAAAGTGCAAGAAAAGATGATGACATGTAGGTTTTTTTTTTAGTTGTATGCAATTACATGATAAGACTTATATTAATGTTTCCATATAAAATTCTGCGTTTACTGTATTTAAAAGGTCTTTAAAATATAACTTATGAAACTGAACAATTTATGAAAATGCAAATGTTTCTGTGGATGAAACTGCACTTCACGTAATACCCAGACTGACAGTTTTGACATTGTATGATTTTTTTATAGCATGAACGCGTCATTATATATTGTAAATCTCCATGTCATTAACAATTTATTTGCCAATATTTCAGTAACAAAACAGCCTTTACTAACAATTACCTGTTCAGTTTTGGCAACTTTTGAGTTATTTTATTTTCCAGTAGGTCAAAACTTTTATTTTACACTTACAGACACCGTTTAAGTTCTGGCAGAATTCAGTTCTAGGTCAGGACTGAGAGATCCATGTGGCTCAACAGGCAGCAGACTCGACCGCTTAATTATTTATTTAGTTCGGTCTTCGGTGCGTTGGGGGCATATTTGAGGGTTGCAACTGTAAAGTAAAAACGGTCACAAACACACACGCATGTAGTGATGTTTTGACACAAACACGTCCAATGAGAGGCTTGTGTAACCTTTCACACTGCAACTAATGATCCTCAACATCATAATAGAAAGTCCAACAAGAGGGGCGCCAGACCCGGAGTTTAGGCACAGTAAACAGGCATATCCACACTGGTCGGGGGGTGTGAGGGGTGGCAGGGAGCTGCGGCCTGCGCGTGTAGATACCTCATGCTGAGCATGGAAATTGGCCCAGACAGCTCAGCCTATTGTGCGATGGCCAGGGAGCCAAAGGTTGCTTGTAATCAAATTTGAGGTTTTATTCCTGAGGCTGGTGGAGAAGGCATAGCGCTCACATGATGAGTGTTAGCAAGTCTGTGTGCACTGTCTACTTTTGTGTAGCGTGTGTGTGTTAACATGCTCCACATAGACCAGTGGCCGTGGTAGCCCCCCGAGGCTTTTTGTTTGGTGGAGTCATTTGTTTATACGACACACACAGAAAACATGAGGGAACCCCAGACTGCTCTCTAATGCTACTATTAACTGTATTTGTTTATAATTTATGATTCATGTGATAACACTGAGGATATTTGTTTAGTTTATTCATACAGTTACACCATCTCTCCCCATCAGTTAGCCTCTGAGCCAAAAAAAAATTAGGATCTGGGGCAAGTTGTTACGTGCACCCCGAAAACTAACAACCCTCCCTAGAACATTGTGTGTTCCTGTTAAAATCATGTGCTTCTCTGTGTGTTCACTGACATTTTAGGTAGAAAAAAAAATCTCACAGGACTTTGTGCACATTTTAAAAGGCGTCGCTAAGAGCGTATCATCATTAAGATTCACCACTTCGTAATTAGCCAGATTCCAATAGAGCTCTCCAGGAGAGGGAGGTATAATTAAGCTATTCTTAAACGGTAGGTCTTGGAAACACCCCGAAGCAAGTTCATGTGAATTTATTTGATGTCCATCTCTTCTTAGAAATGGAGGGAAAAAAACAGGGGTCCCTTCATTCAGCATTCCGACAATGGCCCCGTTGAAAGCTAGCACTCTGCAGACCGGCTGAGATCCCTTTTCTCTCTTATTTAACCCCACTAAAGCTCTTAAAAAGATACCGGCCCATTGCACACGCAATTGATATTCCACCACTCGAACTTAATATCGTGAATGGAGGGCCAGGCTCTATGAATCAGGAAGACAATGCGCTTAGCTTAGCAGCAAACTGGCACTTTGTGTGCAGTGTCTGTGCCCCAGAGGAGGAAGTTTCTAATGTGAGCCTCACAATTGTGTGTCTATAGAGTTCTAATGAGCTTCTGTATGCTGAGTGAATGGCTGCGGGCCATTCACCATGAGGGCCCAATGAGCCAGCTCACTGCACACATTCACAATGGGATCCAGGGGGAATGGGAGTGGCTGTGTGGAGCAACTGCACTGCATGGACAGTCTATAAAAGATCAACATACGTATAACCATGTTTCGATTAAGAGTGCATCCCTATTAAGCTAGTTACATTTAAAAATAAATCTTCTTCTCTTCGCGCCAGCCCTCCGCTGGTGAACCAAAAATGGAGCCTTTCAAAAATGGTCTTGAGAGTGGCTAAATGTTAAAATGCCAGCTTGTTCTTAAACTGTGTACAAGGACAGTGGCGCTTTTGCAAATCAATGACGTAAGCCTGCTCAGCCCTAGTTGGGGGGTTGTGCGGTAAATTAGCAAGAAGAAAAAAGTACCTCAGCGTACGGCCTCTGGAGCATGTTAAAGTCAAACTCATCAGTATTGTAAGTTAATATGGAGTAATTGGAGTCCGAAAGAGTCTCAATATTTAGTTCCTGAATTGCTGGTGCTCTTGGTTAAAATAATAATAATAATAATAACAATGATAGTGATGATAATTTTGCAAGAGAAACAATGTGAAAAGAGTGAGAAGATGGATATTTAAAGGGGTGGTTTATTTATTTATTTATTTTTAAAACTTGTTTTACCAGTTTATTTGAGAGGGACAGTGATTACTGATGACTCTAAACGAGCCAGAGTTTGCTCAAAATTGTACATTTTATCCACCGGACTCGACCAGATGTTAAAAAGGCTCCCCTACTCTAGATGGCTGCTAAACAGAGTAAAAACCCTCCATGTCATCTCAGTAAAGACAACACGTTATGAGCAAATACTAAAAAGACATAACCTCATGAAAGGCCCACGTAACCCAGCAACATTAAGGGACTCGTGTTTCACACTCTTCTCTAATTTGGCACACATTCATAGACACAAAAATTATTATTACAAGCGCTATCAATAATTATTTTCTCCCTCCACTGTCCGTTGCAACATGTGGTAGATATGTAATAGGCAGTCCTGAAGTATTACTATCTCCCAGTGAGGTTTTTTGATGTCCAGAGTATTTTTCATTAGCAGCTACACACAGTTACAGTATTGAATCCCTGTAATCGAAACAGATCATGCCACTGTGTGACTCAACAAATCCAAAAGAGGTGTCATTACCATCAGGATACAGATAAAACCTCTCTTGGATCCACCAGTCCCTTGAGGGGGGTCCTGGAGTACATAGTCTTTTCTTATTCCTTTTTCTTTTCTTTTCCCTTTTGATTTACACTCTACCTTGTCCTCACAGCGACTTTGTGTTGCCCATGTCTCAGTTCAGCAAGTGTTTAGCCTTGGGATGGTCCAAGGGTGACACTGTCTGTCCGACCTGAGTACTACTATACTTTGATACTGTGGCTGCAATTCACTGCCATGAACACAAGATGGCACTGAGAGAGTGAGGTCTGTCTGTATTTCAGTTGATTAATGCAGTTGATTAATTATTTTTTTGTAATCTACTTTTTAAATCTAGCCTTTGTTTAACATTGTCTCTGGAAAAAAAAATTTGTGCTGATTTTTTTTATTAAACTTTATTTTATCTATGTTTTTGTCAATCACTTACTTTCAGTGCATTCATAAATGAGAGGTACTGGAATGCATCTTGCAATCTTCAGATTGTTTCTGTTAATTGCTTGTCAATTAGTTAAACTAAGAACTTGAGCTTTTTGTGATGTTGCAGTTCTTATGTGTCCCCTTAACAGAACAGGAGCATTAAATGCCTGAAAATGCAAATTATACAAAACCAGGGGCTTTACTATGACATCAGTCATACTTAAAAATGAATCAAAATCTACTGAACTGTGAAAACTCTTTGTTGTCAGTTTCACTTACGTCATATTATTCTTTATATTTAAATGAATCATATAACTTCAAATTAGTGTTAATGAATATGAAACACATTTAGCACAGGGAGGTAATGGATCGTTAGAGCATACCGTTTTTAAAATGACTCACGAATGTCAGATTTGAAAGACAGACAAGGTCAATATCACATGGAATTATGCAACAAATGAATCCCAGGAGAGCTCTGTGGGAACAATGGGGCCAGTTTTTTTTCTGCAGTTCATTCAAATCCTGGCGGAGGTACTGTAAGCGATTTCCATTTTGTCTGTGGTATCAGTATGTCTGTATGGTGCCCTTATGGCCCAGAGGGAGTAAGTCCTTGAGAGATTTGTAATGCATCACCCATCTGGTTCTTTTCGAGATGAACGAAAGGACTGCCACTGTGCCCCTGAGAGAGTCGGTGTGTGTGTGTTTGTGTTTGTGTGTGTGTGTGTGTGTGTGTGTGTGTGTGTGTGTGTGTGTGTGTGTGTGCGTGCGCGTGCGCGTGTGCGTGTGTGTGTGCAAATGCAAAGTGTGGGTTGGCACTGTGTGCATGTATTACTTTCCATTCTTGGCTGGGTGCATGTTTTAATGACTCTTATTTTCCTGATGGCACTTTAGGAAATGACAACTTGTGGGTAATACAAAGTAATTACATTTCCTGTGTCTGGACCCAGAAGAAATCTAGTTTTATTAATAATGAATAGAGGGTTGGAGGCCCTCTTACACAGCAGATGTGACACTGCATGGAGAGCCGTTGCTTGCCTTTGTTTTATTGACAATAGCAACCCATTAGCTAAACACTGTGGACCTATGAACAAGCTATCTGAATTGGAGACACGTAAGAGCCTATTTTACAAAATATATCTGTTTTGCATGAATTATAATTAAAACAAAACACGTTGTGGCATTAATGAAAACCGTGTTGAAGGGGAGGCAGATTGATATGACAAATATGTTGGTGTTAATCTGCGGTACTAAGCAAGGGGCTGTGCACCACACATGGATCTGGAAGTGTCCCTATAATCATATCTGCTGGCTGTCACTTGTCAGTCTACTTCAACAGACCAGCACAGCTAACAAAAGACTTTCCCTGCGATCCAGGGATTGGCTGGAGTTTGTTGTGGACTTGGAATTGCCTCTGAATAAGCCTCTACAAAAAGGCTTCAATTAATGTCCATCTGGCAGGATATTTATTAGATTCTGGGAAAATGTAACTGTTTATCACCCTAAAATAGAAAAAAAAAAAAAAAAAACCATCGCTAGCATAGCGTGGCTGCTGATTAAAACAATTATGTTTCAGAAATGGTGATTGATTCCATTGATGAAGAAGATGCAATAATAAACAAACATCCAAAGCACAAAGCATCTGTGGTCTATAAAAAGGCATTAACAAAGCTGAGTCACACAGGCAGCCGAGCAATCCACTTTAATTCATTTTCATATCACCTACCGAAAAGCCAAACTTCAACTTTACTCGATGACTAATTGAAGAAATGAAACTGTATGGTGACAGGAGGTCATCACAATTATCATAGAACAATTAAAGCATTTATGACACTCTGGTAAACGTGAAATGCTTCGAGACAGTTGGTATTTTCTCGACTGACCTCTATTCTTCATGAGGACAGATGAGACAGATGGTTTGAAAGAGGAGTAAAGGAGGCCATCTACTTCAAAATGGAAGAACCATTCCTGAACAATAAAGAGGGGCCTTACTTATCAACCGCTCATAATGCTGTCCCGCCGCTTTATTTCATGAGACTCTAGACTCCCACGATTGCCATATGACCACCAGAGAGGTTTAAAAGCCTGGGCACTCTCCACCTGTCAGTCGAACAGATGAAGCCTCTTGGATGTGTGCTAGAACATCTCCAGGACCAAGAAACAGAAAATCCAGATGCCTTTGGCTTAGAACTTCTCGTTCAATTTATGTCTTTGACTTTTTTATAGCAGCCACATACTGTAGTATCACAAGAATAAGAAGTGTGATGGAAAAAAAACTCCAAAAATATTAATTAATGCTTATTTTTGCTTTATTTTTCTACGTTTTTTTAAAACCGTAATGACCTGCCCACGGGACAGTCACTACAAAACAGCGCAGCCATAAGAAACAGGTAGTCTTGGGTTTGAAAATTTCACCCAGTGTTAACACCATACAGCTTCAGTGAAGACGTGGCACTGACTGAATGTGTAGGCCAGTTCGAAGTGTGAGGGAAATGTAAGATTAAATGTTACTCGCCTATTCACGTAACATTTTTCAATTTTAGGTATATTTTGTCATTTTTGTAAAATGTCATTTTCAATGTTCCCAGTTGACATCATTATTATAAAAAGCATTTTTGTCAAGTGTTGGATCAGATATGTGGATGATATCCCACTCTTCGGTCCAAACGTATTAGCAAGCGAACGTTAGTTTTGTCAGTTGGTTCAGTCAGCTTACGCACCAGTCACGCCTGGCAGTTGGTGGGCGTAGGTGTTTAGTGACAAATAGTTAATGGTAAGTTCAGGTTTTCCAACGCAACAGTCAGAAATTATATGTCAAGCACATGTGTAACTAATATCGTTACCAACAGCCTCATTCCAGTACCCCAGTTAGCCTTGCAGGCTAGCAGCCTTTGAAACCGGTAAACCTAAATCAAATGCAGCCACAGCTAATGCTATCAATTACAGCTGTGGCTTTCCTGCTATAATCTTATGTTATACAGACATAAACGAAGTTTTCAGTTCATTTAAATATAATAAAAATTATGCTTAAGCTTTATTTATTTATTTATTTTTGGTCCTTTCTTTCCTAATAACTTGGTAATAATTTCTTGAAATTGACTTGGAAAGTAAAAGGAAAGAAACGTCATGCTAATTCTAGGCGGTAGGTATTAGTAGGTTTAGTTTAAAAGCATTTGTTGCTGTCCAGAGGGAGGCTATTTAATCGAAAGAGCTACTCAATTTACACTCAAGTGATTACTTATTTACTCATTTTATTACTGGACACCTCATTCTTCATATATGTTGATTTATGCGCTGACCTGCTCTGCGCTGATTAGCAGCTTAGCATTTAACTGGAATTAATCAACTGAACACTGAGTCTATTTTACCGACATTATTTTTCCAAATGAAGTGGTTGTTTCCAGGGGGAATTCTGAGGAATTTATTGGGAATGTACTAAAATGACTCTTTTCCCCTTCGGGGATTAATGTGCGCTGTGGACACTTGATTATTCTTGGCAACAGGCGTGGCTGAAATCGATAGCAGCAGGCGTTTGGCTCCATCGCGGCCACGGGGGGGCTCCGTTGTCCCGCTCCCCGTCTTTCTCTCTCGCCGCCCGAACGGGCTCAGCCTCGGCTCTCCCCGCCTCCCTCCGCTCCTCCCTCGGCGGCCGCAGCTCTCATTCACGCCGCTGCAGGAGCGTCCGTGGAGCTGGCGAGGCAGCGGCTGCTCGCTTTTGTGCATCCTCCGTTTTCCCCCACCTGTGCCGCGGATGGTGCCGATGGAGCAGACATTACCTTACATGGAATAATTTGTACATTGTTACGTTTTTTTTCTTCTTCTTCTTTACGGATTTTTCTTTTTTGCATCACTGGGCATCTAAAGTTGTGATGATGCCTCCGCTCAACATTTGGGATTGGTAATAGCCTCCTGTGCGAAGGTGATAACATCATTCGCATGTGATTGAAAGATACTGTCTCTCGGAAGTGGACAAAACATGGACTAATTTTTTTTTTAATATACATTCACCATGGGATTATTACAGCTATTTCTGGTTCTCAGCATATTTTGCTCCTCAGGTAGGACACGGGGCTGTCACTGATTCTCTTGCGAGGTGTAGCCAAGAAGATGAGATACATGATTAAATTATGTGTTGTTTTGGATAATTTGCCACCTAGTCTTCTCAAAGACAACCAGACCTACTTGATTAATCAGCTTGGACATTGTACACTGTACACTAACCTCCCATCTCTTCCCCTGACACCAGCAGGATTTTTATTTTGATTTTTTTTAATTTTTTAATTTTATTTTTTACTAGCATCACAGGTGTCCTTGCCTGCTAATACCAATTACAATAATGTTTTTGTGTTTGCATTTTAGTTCTAGGTTTTGGGGTTGACCCTGCCCTGCGCATCAGCGTGTTTGATGAACTAACACTTGGAGAGGGCTTTGATGGAGTTACTCAGGTCCAGGGCTTCCACAGCGAGTCTAGAGCTTTCCACTTCCAAGGTACAGTAACATACACACACACACACACACACACACCCCTCGTATTCTCGTTCATAGATGGAAGATAAACGGTCTCCAGATGAGGTGATCTACATGTGAAGCAATGCTGACCAAACTGCTCGTAGTGAAAACTGACTCTCACAAACGTTGCTGTGCTTTTAGGATTTTGTTTTAACGACTTAAAAGTCCGCTCCTCTAGTGAGACGCTTTGATGTAGAGCTTTAACTGAAAATGTCAGATCATCTGATAATAACTGGAGCCCCTATGCCTGTATGTGTTTCTTACTGTCCATAGCACGACGGTGGAAGAGACTGTCAGGGGCGACATACGGTGGATTTTCAGTGTTCCTCTGTAACGGGACCGAGCTCGGTGGCCCCTCAGACTTGCCACCTGCCTGGGCAATAGGCAGCGCCAGGTCCTCCTGAAAAAGTGGAGCGAGCAGGGCGAGCAGAGGGGGGAGAGACGGGTGAATCACGCAAAGAATAAAAAAGACTGAGCATAATCAGATTAGGCAGGGACAAAACCCTGTGTTCACGGAGACGCATGACGTGAGTCCGGAAGGTGAATGGACCCCCACGCTAGAATAGAAGCATTGGGGATCCTCTGCAGTCTGTAACCAGGGTAGAAGAGTTAGTCAGATATCCACGTCGTCAGTTATAAGCCAGTGATTAGGCTAAAGACGTTATCTGTGGCATTTAGCAAATGGCAGTGTGCAAAATGGAGTTGTCAAAGCTTCAGTCATGCTTGACTTTTATAAGCACTGTTTTGCCAGTGTAACATCTTTGTCATTTGATGTCAGACACTCATTGCAGTCCAAATGAGATTGTTAACAGTCCCATTACAGGGATGGAGATGTCTATCATAACCCCAGCCAAAAGTAGCGACGGAGGAAATTGCTTTTGGCTCCCAGATCAGTGGCAAAACCAAAAGACGTGGCACTATTCAAATCTTCACGAGAAAGGATCTAAACACGGCTCACATAATGTACCAAAGTGACAGTGTTGTTTTGGGACAGAGAAACGCCACAATAATTTGTCGACATTTCTCTGCCTCCCCACTCCTCGCTGATATCTTCTAATCTCCCCGCGCAGCCTCTGAGACAGCAGCACTTCTGCATGGAGCAGCAACTCCAGCATCTCCGTGAATACAGGCCATTTGATGTCCTCTGTGTAGACAACACTCAGAAGTGCCTTACCCACAAGGAAGAGTTGGAGAGAGGGAAAGAGAGAATTAGAGCAACAAAGACAGTCATAGAAAGAAGCTCCCACCGCTTTTTTCATGACATAAAAAACATGACGACTTGCAGCTCTCTGCCATTGCTCTCTGTTATTTCTCTGCATTACCTTTGCTAAGTACATTCAGTTACCCAGGCGGACCAGGCAGTGTGTTATTTATGGCACTGCTTGCCTCCATCCTTCATTTGGGATGTCTATGTTAAGATGTTATGTTGGGTAAGGGGGGGGGCAGGGAGAGGCATACCAGCAAAGCAGACCCGGGCTTCTGCTTGTGTGCGATCAGAAATAGACAGGGAGAGGCACCATACAGCGCTGTAGAGATGCAGGGAGAGTGAGGGAAAGAAGATGAGATGGAAAGAAAATGAGAAAGAAAGAAGGAGGGAGAGATGCGGAGCAGGGCTGTCTGCCAGCTGTTTGATAGACGGCGCTGATTCCACATGTATGGATGCTTGGCTGGCTGGGACCAGCAGACAGGCCCACGGTGACATTCCGATGCTCATTAGATAGCAGGCAGAACATATCCATGGCTGTCCCCTCCGCTGCCTGCCTGTCTGCCTGCCTGCCCGCCTGCCCGCCTGCCCGGAGGGTTGGTTGTTATCTCTGGGTGCTGGGTGGAGGCAGGAGGAGGAGTATCTGCCGAGAGCTGAAAGAGAAGGAGCAGGAGGAGAGTGTATTTCACACTATAGGAATGTGTATATGTGCATGTGTGTGGATAAGCAATCGTGGTGTACCAATTCCTATTTGCTATAGCCGCTAAAGTATGTTGTTTTTGTGTCTGAGAAAGACAGAACGGAGCGCGGTGAGCAGTGGAGTGATTGCTGTTTAGCCCGACCCTGATGATGCTTTTGAAGGTAGCTGTCAACGCTACGCTGCATGGCATCAGGAGGGATGGACCTCAGGGACAGGCGTAATAGAGATGGAGAAAAGCCTCCGGGCTATGCTCCTCTCATGTCCTGATGCCAGTTGATGCTCAACCACGCCACAGATTCGTCAGATCATTAGCCTTCCCCCACACTTTTTAATATCGAGACATTTAGACGTCTATCTGTCTCTGCTGTATAAACAAGCACAGGGGCCACACCCAGAAGCACTCCCTTCCCCCAACACACATGCACCCACACTCTCTCCCTCTCTGGCTACAAGCGTTGTGGACCAAACTCATTCGAAGAGCAAACAACACAATTGCTAGAAGCATCCTTTCAGCTGCGGTGCAAGACTCCCCTGAAATCGTATCTGTGTGTGTGTTTGTGTGTGTGTGTGTGTGTGTGTGTGTGTGTGTGTGTGTGTGTGTGTGTGTGTGTGTGTGTGTGTGTGAGAGAGAGAGAATCCTGTCTGTCTCAGAAGCATGTTCTTGGTGACTGTCTGAACACTGCCAGTGAGTTGTTCCTCTGTATGTTGTGGTGATTATGTCCCTGACTGCAGCAACACTGAAGTGTAACAGGATGGAAGAGACCTGTGTATAATACAGCAAAGCTTTGAGTGTGTTATCTTGTACATGTGTGTGAAGGAGGAGAGAAGACAGAGGGGCTGTGTGTGAATGGGAGTTTTCCTGCATTAATGTGTGTGTAGACAAGTGCTTTGAATAGGAATGGCAATCGTGCGTTTCTAGTGTAGGAGCTACACTTTCCAGCTACTTTTAACTATAATACACTGAGGTACTGCGCTATACTGTATAATGATGTAATGCATTGGGTGGGAGGGCCGCTTAGTCTTTCAACTGTACAGCCCAGATTCAGGCTGCTGTATAGGTGAGCAGCTTCCGTGCTCTCTGCTGTATCTGTATTGAGCAGGTTCGGAGGGTGCCAGTCTCTAGCTAACCCCACCACTTTAAGGAAGGACAAGAAAACACAATGGAAATTTACCAGGGATCAATAAGGTAATTAAAACTGACAAAAGAGGTCAGTGTTGCGCTCATTCTAAACGTCTCTGCCCTCTATGTGCTCTAAGGTGCTTTGGATAAGAGCTACTACCACATTTTGCAGTTTGTTCCAGTACAGTTCCTGATGCATGATGCGCTGCCGATGCACTGCAAATCTCCACTACACAGAAAGAACCAAAAGTATTGTGTGATATAGAGAAAGGTGCTAGAATCATGCAAGTAAGTATTTAGAGAATTTTTTCTCTAAATACAGTTGATAATTATTCTGCCAGTGGCGAAAAATTGGAAAAATAACTCGATTTTGTTTTTAAACCACCAAAAAATTCTAGCCTTATACGAGGCCTTAAGACCATTAAAAAGACTTAAAAGAGTAATTTAGTGATTTAGTATTGCACCTCCATAAAATTGTGACTTGCAAGAGAGAATTAAAAAAAGAGTGTTGAAAATCGATGCAGCAAAAGCTGAGATATCCTGACCTTTAGTCCTTATGATCCCAAAACAGCTGTGACTACTTCTAATGCTGCTCAGTGGTGTTGGTAGACCCATTCTGCCTGGAGAAGCCCCCCGGCTTTCAATGTCCAAGCCTCTGGTTTGTAACAACGGTTTTCAGTTAAAGTTTTTATTCACCACACCGAGGCTAACGCTGGTGACATCACTCAGGTTATTTTCTCTGGGCTTCTCCCTCCGAAATAACACTCTGTGTCATACTCTACATGATGAGTACATTGACCTTAACTTGCAAAACTGGTCAAGATTTAAGCATTTTTTTTAGTTAGATATAAGCAATGCCAGTCTAGAAATTCAATATAAAGCTGCTCAAAACTATTTTTCCTTCAGTTCAGCTTGGTATAAGAGTTAATATTTCATACCCTAATGGTGAGTAGCTTAAAGGATAACCCTAACATTTTATATTTTAAAAACAGTACCGACACACCCAAATGTACGTTAAAAGCATCATTGGTTGCTCCTTTCCATAATGGCTACAAAGAGCTCCCTTACTAAAGTGATTTCAGTGTAATAGATACGGAACAAAATCGGCAGTCCTTGATGTGTGTAAAAATGCACTCCAAAGTTTAGCTGAAGCTATTATGAGGCTTCTGCAGTCTGAGTAAGACAAATCAGTTGGGCTTTTTTCCAAAGCTAAACTTTTTAGTGTGAAATTCCACCTTTGTGCTTCTGAGGACAGTGTTTCCTTGCTGAACCGCAGCAGAGGGGATGGTAACACAAAGTGAGAATTTGGTACTAAAAAGACTGTTTGGAAAATACCCAACTGGTTTGTCTAAGTCGGACATCGGAGGCCTCACAGTAGTGTATGCTGAACAGTAGAATTTTTACACGGAACAAGGACTGCAGATATTGTATCCCAACACTTACATTAAAATTGCTTCATTACAGTGACCAATAAGTGTTTCAATGTAGATAAAGGCATGTGGGTACCCTTTTGGGATAGACTTGAAAAAATATTAACCCAACCGTGAGGCCATAATGAGTGCAAAGACTCATTGTTTTAAGAATTGTCTTAAGAAGTTTTTGCTATGTTCTGTTAGCCAAAAACTTCCTTTTCCAAACTGTTGACTGACATGATCCCCAGCTCTTTGTGTTCAAAGTCTTCTGAGGCGAGCCAGATCCTGCGTTCCACACAGGAGCACCGGTGACCATGGAGAGAGAGATATTTCTATCCCTCCCCAGGGCAGTTATACAGTTGGGTGGCTGGAAGGCTGTCATTAGCTTTGTATATGTGTGAATGTCAGAGAGGCGGTCACTGAGGAGGCGATCTAAGAATTGGGGAGAAATTGCTGGCCAAAGCAGTCCTGGAGGTGCCCTTGGCTCAGTTTAGTATTTGTTCCAGGAGAGTGGAGACACAGTGGGGGGAGATGGGGCGCCGAATGCAGATTGACTGAGCTCGGTGGAATATTCAGGAGCTGTAATGACCAGCTTTTTTGGGGTCGGTCTGTGTATCAGCATATGTGTGTGTGTGTGTGTGAGTATGTGTGTGCATGCAGTCATCTTTTTGGGAACCCGTGTTTCTGCATATCTCCCCTCTCTGTATTGACTCAGTGTTTGTGTGGAGCTGTAGGCTAGCCAAAAGGCCCGTGTTCTAGTGTATGCGTGCGTTTGTAAGTGCTGTCGTCTACACCTGTTTGCGTACTGTACACGCGCGTGTTCACAAACGCATATGCGTGTGTGTGTCGACGGTAATGAAAGGTTTGGAGTTTGCTGCTGGTGGAGAGTTTATCATTACTCTAATCCCTCTGGAGAGAGATTCTCTTGCCTAACCCTCCCACATGAGTTCCTCACTGCTAAGGCCAGCTGATAAACTGTATTGTTTTAAATATGCTCTCTCATTTTTCAAATAGAAATATCATATTAGTACATTTTTTAAATTTTATGTTTTTGTTCCTTCCTTTGCTGATTGTTTATTCTGACCCATCTTGGCTCTTTGTCTTAACTGCATCTCATGGCTCGCTCACTTTTAACTGGTGGAAAGATGGCTTATTCGCAAAATGTTGTTGAAGAGTTGTGGCAAAGACGTAGGAGGTGTTATTTTGTTCTGGCAATCCACTAGAGACCAAAGAATGAAAGTCCTCATCATTCACATACAAAAGTAGCTATGATCTTATGTAATATCAGTAATACTGGTTTTAGTCACAGTTTCCTCTGGGAAATAATTAAAATCAGAAGCCAAACGTGTAATGAACATAAAAATACACTTCAGAGTGTTTTCTTTTTGCTCAAAAAATGGGGAAAAACTACCTCTTTCCAGTACAAAAACTCCCATTCTGTAAGTACAGGTAGAACTGAATGCAGTGTGTGCAAAAAGGATTGTGTCAAAAGCCGGGTGTATCTGGACTCTCAAGCTTTGCTGCAGGGCACCTGTTCTAAATGCTAAATGTGTGAGCAAGTGACTGGTACAGCACTGCCAATAGACTTCCATGAGAATGCATGAGAGTGTCGGGGGATTACAGCTGTGTACCAGGGGTCAGACAAAATAGACCACAGACCATATTAGACAGTTTAAGACTAGAAGTGAAGCTCGGGGATGGAAATCGTGGCCTCACTGTAACCATTAAGGTACAATGTACCCAGGAGATAAGATTAGGGTGTAGCCCAAAGCCGTGCTTCCTAGGGATGCTGTTGAGCCTGAGGCTTTTGGTGAGCTCTGGTCAGCTGATAAAACTTTGTCTCAAAAACACAGTTTTCTCACAATCAGCCGGTCCTTATATCCTCTAAACAACTAGGAGAGATGACAAGACCTGTGTTACTGCGCTGAAGAATGTGCTGATTAGGATTTTAAGTGCTACATCATCATTTTCAAGCTATTTTGTGTCAGTATCTCACATCAAAGTGGTCGTTAGGAGCAGGTGGCTGCCCCATCCAGACGCCTGCCAATAGATAATCGACCAAAGGCCCCCTCAGCAGGGCCACATTGATTTGGCAGGGAAGAAAGCTGACCCTCCCATCACAGCACAAGCTAATCTGCTGCTCTTTCATGTATGTTTTCAGAAATGCAGAGATGTTACTGCTATAGCTGTCTTAATCTTCATTTGAGTGCCGTTTAAGAGTGTTGAGATCACGCTTTTCATACAGGCAACTCTACAGACCCATCTTATCACTCCGTCCAAATGAGAAGATGCCTCCTCCGTCCAAATGAGAAGATGCCTCCTCCCTCCAATCCCCCACAGTCCCATTTGAAGCAGCCCCTTCCCCTCAAAGCATAAAGACTGGCAATGAGAGTCATCCACTCATAGATCAAAGGCTCATGGCGGCCAAGCTTTGGAGCAGCCCAGTGGTAGCGGTTCCTCAATCCTCACCATCCCCCCTGCCTCATCAGCCCTCTCTCAGTGTGGACCCCTCCCCGACATCTGCTCCCACTGCGCTCGTTTTGCCCATGATTGAAATGTCAGTGTACTCTCTGTTCAACACATGGCATGGCAATAGACTGACCAACGCATATTGTCATAGACATTGTAAATCCGGTTTGGCTTGAGCTCATCTTTGCTTCAAAAGTGGAAAACTGCACAAGCATTTTTCTGAAAAAAAAAAAAAAATCAAAATTACTCAAGTAAAAGACACCCACTTTTATCTTAAATTGCAATTCAATAATTTGGATCAAAACAAAAATAATTTCCAATCATTTCTGAGATTATCGTCCACCGTGGTCATTTGCATTTTGTTATTAAGTGGGATCTGTTGATGGCCGCAGATTACTGCAAAGCAGAACTCCTGTTGCGGTCATTGGACCATCTGTCCCACCTCGGCCAATGACACTGGAATGATCCTCCACTGGCAATGCAAAATGCATGAAAGCGTGCCCTGTGCATCTCTTCTGCTGAGCAACGAATCTAGTGAACATTTTTGTTTAGACAGAAATGACTCAAAATATGTCCCTGATGGGCTTAAAAGCCTACACCAAGAAAAGGCTGGTGCTAGTACAGTGAGTGCACGGTGAAAGTCTGCATGCTGTCATTGTGTCGTATATAAGCGATGAGTACACCAGTCTTCATCGCGGTGACGCTTGCTGTTTCATATTGTATTGTATTAATTGGCTTCTCCCACCAGCTGGAAGTAATGTTAATACACTGAGGAAAAGCCACCAGGCTAGCTTCCTGGAGCGCTTAAGTGTGCCAGGGCATCTTGCATGCATCCCATAGCTGGAAGTGAACTCTTTGATGTGATTGCTTCTGAGAAATGTCATCATTTATTGATGCTTCCATTAAAGTAGCATAGACGTCTGTGCAGAGTTGGAGAGGAGGAAAGGGACTCACTGGTGGGAACGGGAGCTTACGAGCTAACTACACAGACAATGCCCTCCCATCCATACCAGCAGCATTAGCCTTTCACTTCTTCTCCCCAAATCCTCAAATTTTTATCTCAAGTCCTAAAACAAGTCAAGAACAAAGTGTTCGATCCATTGATCTGATTTTTGGGTTGTTATCGAATGATGTTAGCCCGTGGATGACTTCAGGTTTTGTTCTATGGTGAATGACCTGACCTCATCCTGAAAGCACTTAAGCATCAAAATGGCTGCTGTCTAGTTTCCTAATACCACAATTTGACAAACATCCTCATCATTACTTTAAGAAGGCTCGAGGTGACATAAACCTTTATCAAAACAGGTTTACATCAACATCATCAACCAATTTTCAGAATTGAGTAAAATAGAATTAGTGTTTGACTTGCAACTTCCTGAAGTGTGAGTGAAATGACAGTTTATGGGAAGAACAGTTTTAAGCTCTGTAAAACAGTTCGATAAATCATATATTCACTTAAGGTATGAAATATTTTAAAGGACATTTGAAACATTTTCTTTCATACAACTAAGTGCGTTTAGCGTTGATTTTTCATTTATGAATTCAAATATGTCCAGAGAGTGAATACATCAAATATTTACAGCATATGGCCTGTGAATTCCCAGCCAAATGTTCTGTAGTTCTGTACAGCAAATTTTCCTGTTTAATGACTTGTATCCCTAAAATGTCAGCAGTGAATTTCATTTCAGCTACGGCATATTTTAACATCAGATCACATCATAAACTGTTGTATAAAATTCAGGGTAATATAGCTGCCGTCATCTCATCAGCGTTTTCACTCCAGACATCTATTGTTTAAATAAGTAAGGTACTGATACTAATTTACTACAACAATGAACTAATTAAGGTTGACAAAAATGTCTAGATTTTGATAAAGAAATTTATTTTTTTATGTATCCACATACATTAATTAACACAGTGTGTCTATATTTTTGGTTTGGAGCAAAATACACAATCTTAATCCACATTTGTAATGCGTTTAAAAATTCTTTTTTATGTGCAACTACAACTCCTGCCCTTCAGTGGCGTCATCCTGTCATCAATATATTCAGCAAAAGTCTTTGTAAGGTTAATGAAACATAGATGTTAAAGACACATCGGTAGCTCTATTTTTTATTTTCAAAATATTTTTACAGTTTAAAAGACAATCTCCGCAATGAAGTGGCTTTTTAAAGGTGTAAATAATATCTGATATGTCTGTCTTCATTCAGGGTCCTCCAGGGAAGTCAAGGCTCCTGTTGAGGTCTCAGAGCAAATGGTGCAGAAGCTGAGAGGCAAGAATGAGTTTACTGTGCTGGCGACCCTCAAACAGGATCACCTCAACTCTGGGGTCATCCTCTCCATCCATCATTCGGAGCACAGGTAGGATCAGTTCACACTTCGCAGTATATTATGTTTAAAATTTGTTTTAAAATACACCGAATAAGGGTATGCCATGCCATTCCTTCAAAATATATACCATTTATTTATACCATTTGTTATTTTTGGTATTTGCAGATATATAACAGAAATGCATACAGATTAAAAAAAAAAAAAAATCAAATCAATGTAATGTAGAATATGTGAAAAAACATGTCAAATGGAGTACAGGAAAGCTGTATATAAAGTTGATTTCTAAATTTAGTAGCACTCTCTGTCATATCAGCAGTCTATAATACGTTGATTGAAACGTATTTAGATGCTTTACACGCCAGTCGAACAAACAAAGCAAATCACTCTGTATGCCAACGTATTATTCACAGTCCATCAACGATCCAAACATTGAGTCCAAAATCGTGGATCGAAAACTAACGACACACTATCTGCAGTTAGCATGCTAATGTTTCCATTAGTTTGTGGGAGCTGAGCCGTTGGATGATCAGGGCAGCAATCTGAATTCCACATAATGCACTGATTGAACAGTTTGTACATTAAAGTCGGTCCTGAGAAGAGAGCTCACAGGGATGTTAATGACTTTTCCCGCTGCTGATTAGCTTTCCCGGCCATTCATATGCAACTAAGCAGCGCTGCATGGTTTCATTTGGAGACATGGTAAGGAATAATTCAGCATCAGAAGTGTTAGCTAGTGCGTTGGTGGAGCCAGGATGAATGTGCATATTAGATGCAGTTTACAGATAAATCAATTCCATTGCTTCACTTGCATAATTGTGTATTTTACTTTTGAATATTTTTCCAGCAAATGACTCTAGTTTAAATAAGTCTGTCTTTAGAGGCCGAGGTGATGAGTGTGTATCGGGAGCTCCTTCCATTAGTGTCGCTATGCTGGATGAATCTCTGTGGTGTGGAGAAAAGGATTCTCCTAGAATACTAATACACCAATGTAAAGAGGTGAACCTCTACATGTAGGCCATTGTTGTGTGTTGCTGATGTTGCACTTAACAGTCATATAGGACCATTATGCTTGACTACTGATGGGATTAAATTCTAAATGGCGCTGCAAATCTGGGTAGATGTGAGTGCACTGCATGGAAATGAGTGACGCGTTTGTTTCTCAGCACTTGTGCTGAGAGGAGCCGCAAGTTTAGACGCTTTGGTGATGCATGCAGGTTTTATGTGGGAACAGAAATAAGGATTTGCTTCCAGTGAGGAGACCTAATTATGTGGCTGTTACTGGAGGCAGGTTGCTGGTGCTTTAATTCTGCAGGTTCCTGGAGCTGGAGAGCAGTGGCCAGCGCAGCGAGGTGCGTCTTCACTACCGTACCAAAGGCCAGCAGGCCCACACTGAGGTGTTCCCTTACAGCCTGGCTGATGACCAGTGGCACAAGGTCTCTGTGGCTGTCAGTGCCTCTCACGTCATACTACATGTC
This sequence comes from Xiphias gladius, assembly GCF_016859285.1. Lineage (NCBI taxonomy): Eukaryota > Metazoa > Chordata > Actinopteri > Istiophoriformes > Xiphiidae > Xiphias > Xiphias gladius. The sequence goes on along the minus strand of NC_053407.1, from coordinate 22,253,746 downwards.
GACTGCAACAGGTAAGATGCTGGGAATTTATATGTAGCAGATGTGACAGGGAAGGAACACCACCGATTTTACACATCAACGTCTGTTTACAGGTCTTGAGGAGAAACGCTGGATATGTGAAAGAAGCTTTTTAAAGCCTTTTGTGGCTCCAGGGGTTGCTGTGTGAGATCTGATCGTTTGCCTCAAGTGATGTCACTTGAGTCAGCGTTTTCTGGGGCTGCAGACTATAAGATTGAAAATGAAAAAAAACGTGAGGCTGCGGAGAAAAGAAAATCACCAGACCTCTGTAACCTCCTCGTCTCTGCTTGAGGCTCGTGGCTCGAGGCTACATTAGTCGCACACACGAATCTCTGATCAAACTGTTGCTGCTCAACATGCATTGTGGGTAATGTAGGTGCCAGGTTTTCACAAGGACGAAGAATGCTTGGAATAAAAACAAAGCATTACTCTAGTTCTGCTGCACTGATTTTCTGTTTTTGTTTTAAACTGTTCAAGACATGTCGACTTCAACATGTGTTGGATGATAACAATGTCGCAGGAGTGCAATGATGAATTGGTGGAGTACTCTTTTAACGCTATTATAGTTTAGGGGAATACTGGTGATGCGGGAGGCACTCCAGTTTTATAATTGATTAAAACTGAAAAAAAAAAACAGATATGATTTTAATAAATAATTGTTAATTAGATTAGATTAAATCCAGTTTCTTTGTCAGTATCATTATAAAATTCAGTGTTTCCACTATCAATTACGTCCATGTACCCACTGTTCCAATGAGTCTTGCAGTGAGAGATAGAGATTTTAAATTTGGGAAAAAGAGAGCAACGGTATTGGATTGGTACTCATTATTGGCAGATACCCTGAGTTGAGGTATTAAAATCATTATCATAAGCGAAAAAGTAGGATCTCTGCATTCCTACTTTAGTTTATCAAATGTAACTGCCACATAACATTTCTTTTCTTGAAACTATCTTTGGTCAACGAGTCAACAAAGTTGTAGATGGAAAAGAAATACTATATGGCTGTATATGGACTCTTGGATGCAACGCTACTGTCCTAACACTGTTGTCATCGAAACAGTCCTTAGAAGTTAGATTTATAAAGTTACTCAGAATGTTTTAGACCCATTCATACAGTCCACACGAGAACAAAAAGGTGAAATTATTTTGACAAAAATTCCTACTGTCAAATTTTTGTCAGTGTTTTCTGGTGGGGAGCTGTTTAGGGGCTCACAACCTTGTATCAGATCGGCCGTCTATCAGAAGTGGTCAACACATGTCAGCCGACCCTCCTTCACCACCCTCCTCTCAGTCAGAGCTTAATTACAGTTGGAGGCTGAACGGCTCTGGTGAACTGGCCTTTCTATCAGGGATGTAAAGATAATTTTATCGCAGTTTAAACATCGTCTAACTAACTCCCTGAGAGAGCAGAGAGAGAGAGAGAGAGAGAGAGAGAGAGAGAGAGCGAGCGAGAGAGAGAGAGAGAGAGAGAGAGAGAGAGAGAGAGAGAGAGAGAGAGAGAGAGAGAGAGAGAGAGAGAGAGAGAGAGAGAGAGAGAGAGAGAGAGAGAGAGAGAGAGAGAGAGAGAGAGAGAGAGAGAGAGAGAGAGAGAGAGAGAGAGAGAGAGAGAGAGAGAGAGAGAGAGAGAGAGCGAGAGAGAGAGAGAGAGAGAGAGAGAGAGAGAGAGAGAGAGAGAGAGAGAGAGAGAGAGAGAGAGAGAGAGAGAGAGAGAGAGAGAGAGAGAGAGAGAGAGAGAGAGAGAGAGAGAGAGAGAGAGAGAGAGAGAGAGAGAGAGAGAGAGAGAGAGAGAGAGAGAGAGAGAGAGAGAGAGAGAGAGAGAGAGAGAGAGAGAGAGAGAGAGAGAGAGAGAGAGAGAGAGAGAGAGAGAGAGAGAGAGAGAGAGAGAGAGAGAGAGAGAGAGAGAGAGAGAGAGAGAGAGAGAGAGAGAGAGAGAGAGAGAGAGAGAGAGAGAGAGAGAGAGAGAGAGAGAGAGAGAGAGAGAGAGAGAGAGAGAGAGAGAGAGAGAGAGAGAGAGAGAGAGAGAGAGAGAGAGAGAGAGAGAGAGAGAGAGAGAGAGAGAGAGAGAGAGAGAGAGAGAGAGAGAGAGAGAGAGAGAGAGAGAGAGAGAGAGAGAGAGAGAGAGAGAGAGAGAGAGAGAGAGAGAGAGAGAGAGAGAGAGAGAGAGAGAGAGAGAGAGAGAGAGAGAGAGAGAGAGAGAGAGAGAGAGAGAGAGAGAGAGAGAGAGAGAGAGAGAGAGAGAGAGAGAGAGAGAGAGAGAGAGAGAGAGAGAGAGAGAGAGAGAGAGAGAGAGAGAGAGAGAGAGAGAGAGAGAGAGAGAGAGAGAGAGAGAGAGAGAGAGAGAGAGAGAGAGAGAGAGAGAGAGAGAGAGAGAGAGAGAGAGAGAGAGAGAGAGAGAGAGAGAGAGAGAGAGAGAGAGAGAGAGAGAGAGAGAGAGAGAGAGAGAGAGAGAGAGAGAGAGAGAGAGAGAGAGAGAGAGAGAGAGAGAGAGAGAGAGAGAGAGAGAGAGAGAGAGAGAGAGAGAGAGAGAGAGAGAGAGAGAGAGAGAGAGAGAGAGAGAGAGAGAGAGAGAGAGAGAGAGAGAGAGAGAGAGAGAGAGAGAGAGAGAGAGAGAGAGAGAGAGAGAGAGAGAGAGAGAGAGAGAGAGAGAGAGAGAGAGAGAGAGAGAGAGAGAGAGAGAGAGAGAGAGAGAGAGAGAGAGAGAGAGAGAGAGAGAGAGAGAGAGAGAGAGAGAGAGAGAGAGAGAGAGAGAGAGAGAGAGAGAGAGAGAGAGAGAGAGAGAGAGAGAGAGAGAGAGAGAGAGAGAGAGAGAGAGAGAGAGAGAGAGAGAGAGAGAGAGAGAGAGAGAGAGAGAGAGAGAGAGAGAGAGAGAGAGAGAGAGAGAGAGAGAGAGAGAGAGAGAGAGAGAGAGAGAGAGAGAGAGAGAGAGAGAGAGAGAGAGAGAGAGAGAGAGAGAGAGAGAGAGAGAGAGAGAGAGAGAGAGAGAGAGAGAGAGAGAGAGAGAGAGAGAGAGAGAGAGAGAGAGAGAGAGAGAGAGAGAGAGAGAGAGAGAGAGAGAGAGAGAGAGAGAGAGAGAGAGAGAGAGAGAGAGAGAGAGAGAGAGAGAGAGAGAGAGAGAGAGAGAGAGAGAGAGAGAGAGAGAGAGAGAGAGAGAGAGAGAGAGAGAGAGAGAGAGAGAGAGAGAGAGAGAGAGAGAGAGAGAGAGAGAGAGAGAGAGAGAGAGAGAGAGAGAGAGAGAGAGAGAGAGAGAGAGAGAGAGAGAGAGAGAGAGAGAGAGAGAGAGAGAGAGAGAGAGAGAGAGAGAGAGAGAGAGAGAGAGAGAGAGAGAGAGAGAGAGAGAGAGAGAGAGAGAGAGAGAGAGAGAGAGAGAGAGAGAGAGAGAGAGAGAGAGAGAGAGAGAGAGAGAGAGAGAGAGAGAGAGAGAGAGAGAGAGAGAGAGAGAGAGAGAGAGAGAGAGAGAGAGAGAGAGAGAGAGAGAGAGAGAGAGAGAGAGAGAGAGAGAGAGAGAGAGAGAGAGAGAGAGAGAGAGAGAGAGAGAGAGAGAGAGAGAGAGAGAGAGAGAGAGAGAGAGAGAGAGAGAGGGAGCAACTATAACTATTTTAATCTGTCTGCCAGTGCCCCGCTCTTTGTTTAATGGTGTTGTGATGTGTGTGTGTGTGTGTGTGTGTGTGTGTGTGTGTGTGTGTATGTCCTGGCTGTTGAATTTCCTCTGTGTTAATTGGTAGGCGAAAGAAGCCTTGGAGGTCACCCGCTAATCATGTCACGTAGCATCATCTCTCCCTGCCACTCTGTGAAGCCTTGATTAGTTGCTAGGAAAGGCAACATCTCCCTTTAAAACACACTCCTTCATTAGTACAAACACGCTCACACCCGCAGAAACACTCAAGGTCTGTTTGTGTACGTGGGTGTCAGCCTGAACACGAGAAAATCACAGCCCTGGCAGTAATAGTAAAGGCTTTAATCAGAATAAGCGCATCTGCACCTTTGCTTCACAACTCCATAAATATCTTCTTTATAGTCTGCAAACATTGTAAGATAGCAAAGTGTGTTATATCTAACTTATCTAGTGACACAATTTTTTGAATTTCATTAGAGACATTTCATTTGTAGCTGATTTGTATGGTAATGGAGCAATTGTTGTTCATCCTAATTTAAAAGGCTGTTAACAGTTTACTTTTAATTCAGGCAGTCCCAAATGAGACTTCATTCACAAGTTGTTGTTTTTTTTACCCTGGCAGGATATATCTTCTCATGATTGTTTGCATCTTGTAGAAAATGAATATAACTGCATCCAAAGTGATCCAGCTCCGACTCTGCCACTTTGCTGTTTTTCACAAATTCAAATCCCCCTTTACAGATGAGGCAACCATCGACGTCCCATGTGTTACTGCTTGCAGGGTGCAGTAAACAGAGAGTCCCTGACACAGAAGAATCAGTGTGGAAATTTTAAAGTGCCTCTTTTTTTCACTCGCCAAATGGTGCAAAGCAAAGTCTGGCAACTGGCTGTTTAGATAGTGCTGCATTACAACACAAGCTCTGCTGAAAGACGGTAAAATCAGGAATACATTTTTCCATTTCTAATCCTGCATCCCTCTGTTAATGTTCAGTTGTCTCTTGTCATATGCGAAATGTGTCTTTTCTTTTCCTGTAAAAACATTAAAGTATTCTTGATGATTCATCCTGAACTCAAACATTTATCTTATCAAATGTGATTTGGGGCAACTAACTAAAGACCCTTTAACTGTTTCACTGTGACTACACTCGGTTAAAAAAGCATAGATAGTAATAGCACAGTAATAATTACAGTTAGGCTAAAGTTGACTGTAGTAGAGGCAGGATAGGGAGAGTGTACGATGGCTGCAGATAAATGTGTTGTTTCTGTTTCTGTTTATGGTTTCATTCCAAGTTTGACAGACACAACTCTATCTGCTTCCATTTCAGCACGTTGCCATGAAAAATCAGCACATCATTTCCGCAGGATTTTAAATTTATGGCCGGTAAATTGAAGTGGCAAGACAATTTAAAAAACAATTTCTCCTTAGTTGCACCGCGCCACTCCTGTAAAGGAAATAAATGCACTCAAAGAATGAAATGGGCATGGTTACCATGGCGACAGAGTGTCCGTGTGTATGTGTATACGTGCGCGTGTGCGCGCGCGCGTGTCTGTGTTTGGGATTTGGGCACAGTACGAAAGGCTACCGATCAAATTGAATCCGTATCTCCTTTTTATGCTTATCAGAGGAGATTGGAGGAAGAAATAAAAATTCCATCCACCTACTTAAACCCTCACATCACTAGTTCACTTATCTTCCTGTTGGTGTCCAGTTATGAGATGATTTAGCTGAGCGACAACCGGGATGTGTCACGTCACAACTAAACTCTCTGTCTCCCACTCCCTGCTTTGAAAAATAAATTTGCGCTTGCTCCCAGACTGACTGCTGTTTCACCGCGTTCGCTCTCGTGATTGCTGCAGTTACCAAAGTTCTCATAAACAGGGCGGTTGGCGTTGTGTCTGCGAGTCCTGCGTATGCTTGGGTTCCATGTTATCTCAAGTGGAAAAATGTACTATAAGCACACTTAGACGCCACCGCCCCTCTGGCTCCTTACCCAGTTACAACACGTTAACATGCTTCATCTCATTTTTATTTTTTTTTTCTTTCTGTAAGGTGTTATGTTCTCCCTGATCAAAAAGTTTGTTGTGTGTCTGTGTGTTCAGGGAGTGATGCAGGACGTGGAGATCCTGGTGATGCCGCAGGGTTACATCTCACAGTGTCCAGACCTGAACAGAAGTGAGTGCAGTCTCTTAGTTAACACATTATAGAAGCATTTCACTGAGTGCTTAATTTAATTTAAATTACCTCTGGCACTTAGTTTGCAAGGCACTTGATTGCACTGATTTGCTTTTTATTTTAAATTCTTGAAAGGCTCTTTACTCACTGGAGTAAAACGCCTTGTAAAGAGCTTGGCAATTGAGAAACGCTTCTTTTCCTCAGTAAAACTTAAACATATAAAATAAATCAGTAAAAGGGGAAGTTCCCACACATTTTGCCTTAACCTTGACAAAATGCAAGTTGACGCAGTTTGTTTTGAATCTGCGTGTCAAAAATGAAGGTGGAAAAAAAAAACAGTCTTACAAATGATAACATCGGTGTACAAGTTCTACTTCATCCGTGTAAATATAATGATCGGTGATTGTAGGAGGAACCACCGTCACGCACATATTAAAGAAATGATTTACATCCCTCGATTCATTAATTTGTGTGAAAAGCACTTAAAGCATGACTGTGAGACTCTTGAGTTGGAACACCTTTTGACACAACTTTATTTTTGCATTTCAGTTACTTGCCAATGCAATTATATATTTTGTCTTTGATTTTGTGATGATATGTTATTATAGGTGGCGCTCTTTTCTATGCCATTTCTACCTAATATTCTAAGTTAATACTAAAACTGTAGATTTTTTTTGGAATCATTGGTAATATCACAATTTCGTGAAAGAAGCAGTTATTATAGATGATCATAATGTCAGCGAGCTGAGTTATGTGTACTAAATGACTCTTTATTGTCTCTTGTATGTCAGCATGCCCAACCTGCAATGATTTCCACGGACTTGTGCAGAAAATCATGGAACTGCAGGACATCCTTGCTAAAACATCCAGCAAGGTAATGTGGTATGATGCTACTCTGACATTTAGTCCACAATTTGAGCGTTATCTTAAGAAGAAAAAAGAAAAAAAAAAACACAGAAAAAAACACAGTAATAACCATTTTAAAATTGTGCTGGATTATTGTGCTGTAGCATAAAATATCCACTTGTCATTGTGCTTCTGTGGTTAATGTTCATTGCAACAGGCGTATTAATATTTGATATCAGCTGTTGTTGAAATGTTTTCTTTTCTGATGCAGAGACTGTGTGTAAAAGGTGTTAATGGTGTCTAATGACTTGCTTTTCTGCTGCCACTGGTTTGCTTTTGAAGCTCTGCTTTCTACATGTGAATATAGACAAACGACGAGGCTCACTCTCATCTTTTCTCCGTCTTGCCTTTCGTCTTTTTTTTGGGGGTGGTGCTGGCTGGAGCAGCTGTCCAGGGCAGAGGAGAAGATGAATGGGCTGGATGGCTGCTATTGTGAGAGAACCTGCAGCATCAAGGGGGTTGTCTACAGGGAGGACGAGGGCTGGACAGATGGCTGCAGGAACTGCACATGCATGGTGGGGCTTCGCAGACGGGTGCCCGACTGTGCGCGCGCGCATGTGTGTCTGTGTGTGTGTGTGTGTGTGTGTAAGCGGGGTACAGGGTTGTGTATGTTAGAGCAATAAAGAGCAAGGGAGGGCATTCAATTTTAATTAAGTGTGTGTGTGTGTGTGTCTGGTGTGTGTGTGGGGGTGTGGGTGTGTCTATGTGTGTGAATGTGTGGATGAATAAGAGTGTGTGTATATGTGTGTGTGTGTACATATGTGTGTGTGTGTGTGTGAGCATGTGAGTGGTTGTTATAGAAAGAGCGGGGAGAAAATGCATTTTTCATCATGCCTGTATAGCAGTGTGTCGTATTTGTGTGCACGCCTCAGTTTGTGTGTGTGTGTCTGTGTGCATGTGACACACGCGTTCATCGCTCCCATTGTAAGTCTTGGCTTTTTGTTTTTTGTTCCCTTGTTCATCGAGTGTGTGAAGATTGGGGTTTGTGGGTGGGTGTGTGGGTGTGTGTTTGGGTCGGGTAGAGGTGCAGAGTGCAGGGGCCCCATTGTCGACAGCTTGTATTCTCATTATTTCCTTGCATTGGAGGAGCGTTGCCCCAGTTACCCGAGAAAAGATACTGTATTGAGAACCTCCACAGTACTCAGGATTAGACACATTCAACAACAGTGCTTAGTGATGCTCGATTCTCTCAAGGGTCTACTTTGTGCTGCGCAAAGTGTGAATAATTTCCAAAAAGAGAATTAGAAGCTATTGGAGATCCGGGGCCTGTACCACATCAGCAAACAGATTTCACCCGCTGTCAGTCTACTCAGCTTCGGAACGTGAGACTCATTCGCTGCTACTGAAGTCCTCCAACCAGCCAATGGGATGCCTTCGCGCACCACTACCCAACATGCAAAAAAATAGGAAATCACATATCTCTCAGTGCAGCGCACCTAATTGCTCTTGACAGATGATAATTATCATCAGGGATTTGTTCTGCCCACTCATCCTATGAAGTCGGTGCATTCGCCGGTGTGTTGCCGTTCCCGGGCTGCTATTAAGGAATTAGATGGGATACGTTTCTTACCTTATGTGTGGCAATTAGCCGTGACCTTTAAAATTCAAAGGTCATGCATTAAGATGTTATCAATTACGTGGATCAGGTTCATAGATGTTGCTGTCACAGAGCTTTCCTCCGTGGAAGCAATGTTAATTACAGGCACAGCCGGAGAAAAGGAGATAGCATTTAAATATATTAGATACAGGGGTTACTGTTGAAATCTACTGTAGGTTACGAGGTAGATCTACGACAGTGGCTTTCTGTCATTTGAAAGAGTTAGCATACCTTCGATTTCTGCCAGAATCCTCCCCTCCAGCATATTTTTAAAAATGCAATTGAGGAGTAGCGGATAGGCAGGGGGCCAATGTTGGTATAGGGGCCTTGTCACACCAGCATTTACAGTATAATGGAAATTTTCAGACTGAAATTAATTCATTTTAATATAGTTTAGTGTTGCTGAACAGTGACGTTCACACATGTACCACTGACAATTTCTAAAAATCTTAATAAATTAGTTGTCCTGCACCATTCACATACAGTATGTTTGCGCTAAACTGCTTACAATTTTTTTTTTTACCCCCGAAAATTAAAATCTTGTCACATGGACCACTTACTAGCTTTTTAGGGGTCTTTCACCTGCATTGTGTGGTCTTCCTTTTCTTATTTTAAATTTTGATAGTTGACAAAATAAAATTGTTCTATTCTATCTGTAAGGACGAATAATAATTGGGGTTTACAACTGAAAACAGAAGGTGTGTGTGTGTGTGTGTGTGTGTGTATAGTTAGTAGACTGATTCATTGGCTTTTTTATCACAGATATAAACCTAGTGTATGTGTTGACCAGTAAGTAACAAGACATTACAGTGCGGAAATGCCCAAGCTACAGTCTCCATTACAGACTTTGTTAACCAAAGGGGCACTGAAAAGTTTATTTTTAAACCGTAAAATGTCTCTCCTATTGCATATTGTGGTCACAGTTTTGTAATTAACCAAATTTAAGAGATCCTAATCAAAAATGGTTACGTGTCTATGAAAAATCAAAAAGGAATATCTGCAGAAATGTTGTCAGATTTTTAAAAAATTCTAGGTATTGGTGTAAATATCCATCAGTATCGGCCTGAGAAATCCAGTATCGGTTGGCCTGCAGTTGTCACTCTTTACACAACTTTTCTCTTTCTCCACCAGAATGGCACGGTGCAATGTGAGGCCATCTCCTGCCCTCCCCCTCAGTGCCCGGCGGGAACGGCGCCTGCCTACGTAAAGGGTGCCTGCTGCAGGGAGTGCCAGCGTGAGTGGAGTACCCTTAACCCCGTCACCCTCCCACACTCGTACAATCATGGACACAGTTGCGCACAAACGCGCACACGCCGCAGCAAAACAACCTCCACCACCACCACCACCACCAGATATAGAACACACATTACACCTCCACAAGGGCTGCCTAACAACTGACCAGGGCTCCGCTGTGTTGCTAAGCTACCTCCTTACATACCTCTTGAGAAGGGTCCATCCTTTTGCATATACATGGACCAATCAATTATTCACTAGCCGCCTTCAAAACACAGATGGCCACCAGTCACAGGGACATGAGCCAGTAAGCCTCTGATTGCCACTTGGGATGTAAAGTAGCTCCCATTTATGGCCGACATGGCTGTAAGAAAAGTGAAGAAGAAAGAAACGTTAAATGCCTGGAATGAAATGCACATGCTCACTGGCGATAGTGTTCTCTTTAATGTCCATTTCAACCTTTCGAGCACTGATATGTTCTTGCTGGATAAATAATGCTGTTTCATCACATATCTACATAGAGAGTGTGTTTTTTTTCGTATTTTTATTTTTTTAACGGAACTCTGAGTTGAGCAATGAACTCTTATTAGCCTCCTCACCGCAGCGCTCTGCATCTCACACTCTCTCAATTCCCCCTCTCGATAAAAACGGATTTCAGAGGATATTAGCTTTTCTCACCCCAACATTCTTTTGATATTAACCCAAATGAGATGGGATGTGTTTGCTTTTAAAATGCAGAAACAGTTGCTCGTCAGTGTTCAGAACAAAGGGTAGCGTGTGCATCCAAAAGGGGGCTTTATCATCTTAGTTCAACGTTAATAGGAGTGTTTTTTGACAGCCGATGTTCTCACCTGTGACTTGCAGAGGGTTACACACTAGATGAATGATAAAAAAAAAAAAACGTAGCGGACTTAACGTATGTATAGTTTTTCTTTGCAGATTTAACCCCACATCTTGTGCAAGCTGATTTCACTTGAGAAATTTCTCACCACACACTCCCACACACTGCTGCCGTTGCTCTCGCTTCCCTTGCAGAGCAATCGACTAGAATTAACTCTTTATCAGTAAGAAACCATTAGTCTTGGATTCTAATCAGCTTGCGTCGGCATCATTTCCACTGACCCAAGGGTCAGGGCTTGCAACACAGGGGTTTAAAGTATGATTCGGAATCTGCCGCTGCGTTACACAAATATAAACACATAGCAGGTAATCCCCTTAAACTCAACACCCCCGTGCTCACTTATCTCGACGAGGTAGACAAACACACAGCTAATTACGCATGCTGCGGCTTTGGAGAGAAGAGTGCCGCAAGTTTCCCCACTACAAAGACATGGTTCGCTCTCCAAATTAAAGCCTTATCTTGCAGCACAAGGCCTTGCAGGGAGGAGTTCTGAGTCTGTTTTTTTTTTGATGGTCTGTCAAGTAGAGCGTCACATGGCTGTTTCAGAAGTCCCTCGCTTTCATGATGCACTGCTTTGTGATGGGGCCCGAACTGCAGTGTCAATCATTTCTCCTCCTTATATCAGTCTGAATCTGTCTGACCCCAACTGATCATCAAACACACACATTCTGTCCATGCGACTGTTTTTGCACACCACCCCCTACAATCATATGAAAAAGGACTCTGCTTGCCCTCTTTATATGTTAATTATTTCATCGCTTCCCCAGCAGCATTGCTTGATTTGGTTCGATATGCTTGATCTGGCTTGACTTAATTTACCTGAGGACTTTAAAAAAAAAAAGCTGAAAATAATAAGGAAAGATTGTATCGTACAGGTAAAACAGCACTGTGATACAAGACCTCTGGTGTTCCGCCAGTTTTTTAATATAATGATAACTTGATTTACAGATAGTTAGAAAAAAAATGTGTTACATGAATGATGAATGATAATGTGTTGTTTACTGATTAACTGTCACTTGAATACATTTGGTTTCCAGACATCACATAAGGCATCCGCCGTTACTTTTCGACGCGCTTTGGACAGAACAATTAATTGATTATTCTGCTAAAAGTATCAGGAGATTAACGTTTTTTCATAACATCAGAATATGAAACATTATCTCTGCGGTTTCGGTTCTAATAAAAGATATCACAAGGTTGTAAGGTTGTTTTCTTTGAATAAAAACTAGTAAATAGTGGTGTATCCAACTGGGAATTTGTTCAACAACAGATCAAACTTAACCATCTTACAAATTTTAAGTACCTTAGAGCAACACATATTTTTAGACATGCTCACCATCGTTTAGGTGTAACGCATTAGAGATGAGCTACAATCATTAAAGGAAAAACAGAAACGCAGATTATTGTCTTGAATATTATACTGAAGAAATATGGTTTTCAAGAGAGCCATGTGCTTTTATGCGTATGTATATTTTATTATGCGTTTACGTGCTTATTTGTGTGTATACTGATAATGTTTCTGTGTCTGATACCAGCTGTCTGCCTGTTTGGTGGAAGAGAGCTAGTGGAGGGGGATCAGAAGGCTGTGCGCGACTCCTCTGGCAGGTGCCTGCTGTTTGAATGCAGGGTAAGTCATGTCGACACACACACACACACACACGCACACACACACACACACACACACACACAGAGTTAAATCACACTTACACATATTTATTAAAGAGGATTTTATCAAACTACGCTCCAGAAAGACACACCACAATAACTCATGTAACCAAGCACTTCTGCTCTATTAATTTCCATGTCGCAGTGTGTGACACCTCACTAAATATTCATTCCCCAGCTAGCGTGGCCCACCCTGAGAGGATAAATCAAGCCCCAGAGAACCAGCACGCAAGATTATCCACTGAATTTCATTGATCTGACTTGTCGTCATTTTCTTTGTAATCCAAAGAAATCGGCTGAATCCTGTTAATTAAGTTTACATTTTGAGGCCAGAGCAGTGCACCTGTCAATCGCAGGATGCCACAGCCATTCTTCAGCACAAATCGTCAGATACCACAGTGGCCCGAATCATATTCATTCCCCAATTATTCAGAGTGTTTGCTTTTGTCTGCCTGGCACATCAGATGGGTGGGTTGCTCGCTTTTGGGAGTAATTCACTTGATAACATTATGCCAGGCAGGCCCAATCAATCACAGAAAAGTGATTTGAAGTTTTTAATCATCCAACTCTATCATATCAGCCAGCTCCTCGATGAATTCTGCAAAGCTCCATTAGAATCTGCAGTTTCAGACAGCTGTCTGGCTTGCTTGCCCACACCTGGCCCATCTGTAGTCCCAGTTTACTGACTGGCAGTCCCCGGCAGATCAAAGAAATGGGGATGGGGAGTTCTGTCAGTCAGCCCACTGCTGCAGACTCCTGCAGGCTTCCCCTGACAGCTGCTTGTCACGTCTCTGATCTTTCTGTCTGCCTGCTGGCTGCGGGGGGGGTGCAAGTTTTGGGTGATGGGTGGTAAGAAGTTGATGGTAGGGCTTGTTTGGAAAGTTGTTTGGGGACTTTTAGGGGGAGCCATCTCATGCAAACATACTCTGCCTATACACGAGTAGATGGTCATGACACCTCATGGAGACGTCTTCTGAACTGACTAGTTTAAGATTATCCTCCAGTAAAATATTTGTGCGCTATAAAATAGATGGAGAAAGTCTACTGTTTTTGTCCGACTCTGTTTGGTGTTAATGACTCTAAATTAGCATCAGACAGAGGGACACAGATGAGATCATTAGAGAGACCTGCCAAAGGCATGCTGGGGAAAGGAACCCCCTAATCAGGTTTTACACTCTGACTAAACACACATGCAGGGATAATTCAAAAGACTGATTCACTGTTTGTATAATAAAGATGTGTCATGAATCACAAATTGTTTTTTTTTCCCCCTTCCACAGGTAGTTTGGGGGGGAAAAAAAAACAAAAAACTGCTATTGACCAAATGAGTAATTGGTTGGTAATGAACACACAGAGAGGAGGGAGAGCGGGGGAGTGAGAGAGGAAACACAATAGATGAATAATTACCTTCATAATTACATCCAGTCTCTTAGCAAATGAGGGTGGGGACAGAGTGGACCGAGAGAGTAGCTCATAAGGATTTTGTCTCTACTCATCACAGGACAGGACTATGCATCGAGTGGTCCCCAGTGAGCCATGTCCTGAGCTCAACTGTCCAGAGTCGGAGCAGATCACCCTGAGTGACAGATGCTGTAAAGTCTGCAGAGGTATGGCAGAAACATCATCTCATACTACTAATATCCCACCTAAAATGATATTTTTTTTTGTGATAAAACGTGATTCATTTAAGTTTATTTTCCCAGACTCGGATGTATATGTCGGTAGACAGATAGACACAGCAGGTGTAATGTTTGGAAGGCAAAATAAAAAGGCATATACAGTGAGAAGGAGACACTGGCGAAAGTAGTCAGAGGTGTCATTATTGACAATAGTTTTTCGAAATCACATGTTCTTATGTTGACTTTGCGCGCTCCAACGGAAATCAACTTGCACGTGTGATCTAGCGATTGTTTTGTCAGCGTTTCTTTCACCGGCACGTTCAAGAAAATGGATCCACAAATTCAGAATGGGAACACAAACGGCTAGAAACGACCAAATTCACAGGGTCCTTTACGTGGTGTCTTTATGTGCTCATTGTTCGCTTTCCTTGTTTGATTTCGTGACAGCAGAAATCACAGCATTGTGTTCACTTTGATGGTCCCGCGCAGACAAATTTTACTCTGCGAGCGGATTTTGCTGGTATTTGTTGTTGTGCAGGGAAGAGCTGAAATCAGTGGCTGCCCATAAAGTATGTGCGTATGTGTGATTTGTAAGAAATGGGCTAAAACCTATAAATTAATAATAAAGTGTTTTCCTTTAACTTTTTGTACTTATTTGTAGTTATTTGTACTTTTAGATCAAACATATCTCCACTACCAGTCTGTTTGTTCTGTTTTTTTTTGTTTGTTTTTTTTGATGAATTTGAAGTCGGATGTGACAGTGAGGAGTCTGAGTAAATAAATGTTATTTGGCTCTACTAGACCTGGGCTGGGCAAGAAGCCACAGTAAGGATACTGTGAGAAAAGGTTGTGCCACTGTGACATAACCTTTCCACTACCCCTTCATGCCTCCACCACTCCTCTCCTCTTCTCTCCTCTGGGTCTCGACCTTTTCCTCTCTGTGCCTCCTGCAGGTCATGACTTCTGCTCAGAGGGCCACGGCTGCATGGAGCACTCAGACTGTGTGAACCTGGAGGCGGGAGACTGCTGCGTTTGTAAGGATGGCTTCCGCCCACTTCGAGACGATAATGCCTACTGTGAGGGTAAGGCATGGGTCTGAATAATAAACCCCGACTTCTAGCCGTCTATGAATTCCCAGTCATCCGGGTCACGGTTATCCAAGACGAGTTGAGTCGAGGGCAGCTGGACTTGGTTGTAGATCTCAGGTGACTCCGATGACTCTAACAACTGTCGTTACGACAGCCAGGAGCACTAATGAAACGAGTGACATCGGGGGGCTTGATAACAACCGCACGTCGGTTAAATACCTGGGACTCCCCACCAGAGAGGAAACGTCTTCAAGATCTACAATCAATTCCACTTGCCCTCGATTCAACTCTTCTTGGACTGACTTTTAGCTGAAGTTTATTCGCCCTCCAGGAGCGGATACGTGGTTGTGTTTTGTGAATGTGCCTGGGCTACATCAAAGGGGGTCATGAGAGGAACCTGTTCTTTGCTTTTGGGAGGACATGGTAGTTTTAATTCAGCGTAATTTTGTACTGAGGAAAATATTGCGGCTGTCGGCGCGCTGTGTCTGCTCGGTCTCCGCCGGATCTGATCCCGTTTTGTGAAATGAGCACACAGATAGCACACAGTAATACCCCAATACAATGGTGCGGCAGTAAACAAACTCACGTCTCCACCACAAAGGGATCACAGACAACTAGAAAAACATGTTTGACATCAAACAGGGTGAGACGTGAGAAATTGGAGGCGAGTGAAAAGAGTCTCTACATCCATCTTGAATTCATGCATAGGGCATTACACGAGCATTATAAGTGATTTCTTTATACGTTTTTATATTTTCAGTGATTCAATTTTAATATTAACTCTCAATCTTTAATTTATGCCAGTTGTCTTGTTTCTGCTGTGTGTGCCGTGCTCACCTCACAGTCGGCTTAGTTGGAGATGTCGCAGACTTGCCTCAATGAATGCGAGTCATTAGATCAGTGTTTCACACTTTTAGTTATACTTCTTTGTTCCTCTGTTTTTATTTTAATGTTCACTGAAGATGCCACGTTACTCTCTGCTGACCCGACGCTTGGAAGAATTCCCTTCAAAAATCTTGGCTTACAAACGTGATTGTCAGTTTAGTGTCATGTTTTTGTATTTGAACCGTTTTTTATTAGTTCGATCGAGTTTTAAACAAAAAAATCAAAAGTAAAAAAAATGGTAATACATACACCACGAACTGCAGAATAATGTAGACATTTGCTAAACAACCATGACAACACTTTGTTGAATTCATGCTTTTATCACATAATCCTTATGTGATGGGAGACTGTAATCCTCCCATTATTTGGGTCCACAACACGTAATAACTGCTTTTCAGAATGCAATTTGAGAGACTAATGTATCTCTTCTTAGTCAGTTGATTAATTTGTGTTATAAACACATGCTTAGGTTCTTTACGTTTGCATGTACTCAGTGGCACTCTGCGGTGGCAGCCATTAAAATCTTGACATCCAGAATCCGCGGGGTCATTCGTTACTGATCGCATGCTAAGGCTCAGATGTCTCCAGCCATGTTGCACTTTTAACACAATGCAATTGATTATATCAGCCCTGCTTTCCTATTAAAAAACAGACAGTGTTTTATTCGATTGCCTTTTTGAATGTCCCGCATTGCATGAAGGAAAATGATGCCCTACGTCTCACTGCGCAGGTCATTTTTAATGTTGATGGGGAGGTGATCTCAGAGTTCAGACTCACTAAACTCATGGCGCTTCAGCTGAATTCCTCGTCTCACATCTTGGCTGAATTTCACCAGATGCATCGTTAAAAAATTATGACTTTATCATCTCCAGTGCTACCCTGTAGTAAAATATGTAGTAAACATCATGTCATAGCTGCTACTCCTGTGCATCTCTGGTATTAATGAGCAAAGGTGGCATCAAAGACACTCAGATTCTTCTGCATATGACCTTGGCAGCTGCCCTGTCAATATACAGCCTTCTTGAGCTTCACTTTTCATCGTGTGTGTGCAGTTTTAGAGCATCTGTTTGCGAGCACATGCCTTGGCCTATTTTTTTTTTTTTTTATCTACAGTCTACACACTCCCTGTAATATATTTTCTGTCACCTTCATCAACATGAGGCTAAAGTGTCAATCGAGCCCGCATAGCTTTTTGCTACTGTAATGAGGTTGCTAAATGAAACAGTAGTAGTTTGCCGCTTCTGCAGATCTCACATTAATTTACAGATGTGAGCAGTTGTCCAGGTAATTAGTCTTAGGGTGTCCGCATAATTAAAGATGCTATCTGTCTTAAATTAATGGGAAGTGATGCTGTGGGTTGTAGGTTTTGATCAAATGGACAATAACGGTGTGTAACCGTGGTCTCTTTGAAAACATAATACAGGCACTGGTGGAGAGTGATTAACATTAACTGAAGCGTGGTACTAATGTACAATTCAGTTTTTTTTCACTGTTACATTTATTTGACAGCTTTACTTACTGCTTTACATATTAAAATCTCACATACAAAACATCGATTAGAAAATGTGATGCGCTGTAAAACCACCCAACACTATGCACAGTAATTAGCTAAAATCTACTTCACTTATAGCACCTATACTTCTGTGATAGTAAACTGAATATCTTCGGGTTGTGGACTGTTGTTTAGACAAATCCAGCTATTTAAATATGTCAGACTGGGCTCTGGAACATTGTAATGGGTATTTTCCACAATTTGTATTATTTTATATATTATTATTATTATTATTATTATTATTATTATTATTATTATTGGTTCACTCCCACTGCTCTCATCGACCCATTTTCGGCTGCAGCATGCAGCTTTTCTCAGCGAAAAAGAAATGAGAAAAGATCAAATCAATCATTGCATGTTTAAACAATTTGAAGGCTTCTCCACCACTGTTTTTCGGTTATACTTTGTCACCCAGTTTCCTGAGGTTGGGAAGACAATTCTAATGCTTTGAAAATGGATGTGAACATCTGTTTAATTCAAGTGTCAAAGAGGAAGATAAAGAATAAGGCATATGTTTGACTGTTAGTTGGTGCTGAGTCAAGCCTAGATTTTTGTTCCTCTCACACATTAAGATTTTTTTCCCGCCACAAAACAACCAGAAAATATTCTTGTCTTCTCTGCGGCTTGGTTGTTTTTTTGTTTTCGTTGTTATTACATATATAATATCCCAGCTGCCCAAACACTTTCAGCAGTTCATTGTTGTAAAAATAAGGATGGAGCAGCCCATTCCACTGCCAGTGTGAAAGTAAGTACAAGCAGAAAAGACTTGTGCCTCCAACATCAACACTTCAGACCCAGACTATTCATCTCAAGAGCAGCCTGACTCTCAGTATGAAATTGGATGGCATTGTTTGTGGTGAGTGTTTGGATCAGAGACTGCACAGAGAAACCTGAAATTGACTCAATTTACTGATGGAGTTCTCTCAAAAGCAATTGATTTTCTGCGTGTCACTGTAACCCACTTACTATATATGATTGTCTGTGTGTCCTGTGTGGAAAATAAAAGAACCATCTTGCCAAAGCGCTGAGGATCTTGCGGATGGGCGAGAGAATGTATGTGTTCATATAATATAATCAGGCTATACCATTTTGTGGCTGCAAAGAGACGTACAGAGAGATGAGGGAAATCGCCTACTTTCAATTCTAGATGAGTTTCAAAGAAATAGTGGCTGTGAGATAAGATGTCCAACTCAGAGGAAATCTTCTGTATTGAACACAGCAGGGAGATCGCAAAACGGAAAGACACAGAGGCACGTACTCAAACATGTTTTTTTTTTAAATCTAGACACATCCTTACACAAAAGAATTTTTTGGCTCTTGTCAAATGTAAAAACAAACGTCACAAAAAGCAGATACGGATACTAGCTCTTTAAAACATTCCTAGGTCAGAGATGGGCTCAAAATAGCCGATGAGATCACTTCTGTGTAAATTTTTCATAGAAGCAGCAGTAGGGAAAACTCAGGGGGATACTAGCCCCAGCTTTGTGTAAGACTGTGTGTGCCTATCTGTGTATGTGTGTGTGTGTGTGTGTGTCTGTGTGTAGAGAGCCCAGTTTTTTCTCCATCCTATCCTCACAGTGCAGTCGGGCTGAAGGCCTGTTTTCCTACATGCATGCGTGTGTTTAGGACAGAATTAGACAGAGGGGCGAGCAGTGGAGAAGTGACAGATTGTGTGATCGTCTCTAAATTGAACAATCACTATAGTTCAACATGTTGAGATAATACCATTATTCATCTCAGCATTGTGGAGGACTGCAGGCAGGAAGACATCTCCCATTGTTGTCTGGTTTTGAAATGCCCTACTTTAGAAATTCTCAGTCAGAGCTGCTCAAACAGAAGGACTGCTCGGGTGTTTTTCCATAGCATCCATATGGGAAATGTGAAATACAAACTGATATTCTATAAAATAGAACAAATAGCAACGGACAAAGTATGCAACAGGATTTTATTTCATGCCAGCCTGTCCTAGAGAGTGTTATTTTACTAACTTTATTTATCAGGGACAGTGCACATTATTGAATCGATTACGATTTATGTGTACCACATTTAGACAAAGGCATAGATAGATGGTGTTAGATAGGTAGTTAGATAACAACATAAACATTAAAGGCTTGGTTCACCCAAAATTACAAATAAACATTTTCTCACTCACCTCCTCTGGTATTCGGCCATGCAGATAGCTCTGATTTGATTTGTCCTGGTTTTGTGAAATCTGTCTGTGAGATATCCGCCTCCACCCCAATACAATGCAGAGAAAGTGAAAACTAAGCATCAAAAAAGAAGGAGGCTGGCAATATTCCAAAGTGGTTTTGGTTTTTTTTGTCATTGCTGGCAGCAAATCCCATGAAAAGACCAAAACTTACAATGTGTTGGTCTGTCTCTCAATACTTAACAATTTCCTGACCTGTCCGTGGCACACAGCCCCAAGTCTGAATTTGTTCCTACTGGTGACGTAAATCTCGGACAACGAGTCAAAAATATAGAGTTTCCATGTTAGAAAAGGCAGAGTAATCTTCCAGAAAAACTGGGCAACGTAGTTTTTAGCAAACATTAAGTGGATTAAATTGTGCTTTTGCTGGGGACCTTTTTTCAGCTGCTTATTATGACACATTTGGTGCACTAGTGATTGTTCACAGCAGCAGGAGGATGTATGTGGGGCTGATTTGAAAATAAGGAAAATACTGAATATCACCAGCCTTATTCCTTTAAAAAAAAAAAAAAAAAAAAAAAAAAAAAATTACAACACCACCACCTATTTCCAGAAACAACGTCTCCTGGTTATAACATGTTGACAGAATATTAATTTTTGTTATTTGGGTGAACCAACCCTTTAATGCACATTTGCACGACGCAGCATAAATTGAAAACAATATAAAAAACATTATAAAGCAAACTCACTAAAGCACAAAGACATTTGTAACTTTACAGCAACAGGTGAGACCAAACAGTCAAGTGCAAACTGGACAACCAATAGACAGGCTTGCCAGACACTTGTGGGCCCCGCACACCTAAAGAGGTGTTTTCCATTACTCACGCTGATTAGACCTCTTATCAGGTTGGAGCATAGTGGAGGTAAACTGCAAATTATGGGACGTCACATAACTTTATGGACCAATCAGAATAATAATGTAAGTTGCCCCATCCTAATTGGCGCAGCAAAGCTGTAGCAGGCGAATAAGGATGCTGTCAATAAAGCTCAGTTTGTAAACATAAGTGAAAACACCTGTGTGGGTGGACTATAGGTTTGCAGAGGCTTTAAATATCATGATGACATGCTTGTTTTTAACTTATTAAAGTAGTAATGTAGATCTGATAATGTATGTAATATATCTGATTAAAAGATTCAAGGCTGTTTGAGCTCAGAATGAGGTTTTATCACCCAAAAGGCATGACTGTGTGTGTGGGTGTGTAAGTGTATCGTGTGTGAGCACAGACCCGTCCAATTGCCGCTGTTGTCTTTTGAATGTCACAAGGTAGCAGCAGGCTAATTGGCACTGACTGAAGAGCACGGCCCGCTCCAAAACCCAATCACTGTCGGGATGAGCCCTGAGCCTCTGGGCTCCCCACCTGCAAAGGTCCTGACATTCCCCCACACACACACACACACACACACACACACACACACACACACACACACACACACACAGACACACAGACAGATTAATCACATACGCAGAGGCCAACATATACACACACTGACTGGCTGTGTGTCTGTTTACACACACCTCACCTCTGTGACCCTACTGAAATGTCACCCAAAACAGACAATCCCACCGTCATCCAGACAGTCTCCTTCAGTGTAAATACCAGTATCTCAGCACTGCTCGACCAATATCCTTCGAATGTCACATTGCTCCCTGCTCCTTTTCCGGATGGGATCACACTTAATTCATTGACTGTTTTATGCTCAGGTGGAATATTTTCATTCAAGGCACCGATAAAAGCTTCTGCTTCGCTACATTTCAGCTACCGAAATGGACATAGCTAGTAGTTACTTTGCAGATCGAGTTTTCACATACGAAGCATATGGTCTTTTTCAAAACATTACGCGTGTATGTAGGTTAAACTACCTGACACTGTATAAAGTATTTAACGTTAGCTCCACTTGAACTAGCTGAAACATTAAAATGATGCTTATAGGTAAGCAGTAATATCCAATACTGTAAATTAGTATTATGTATGATTTATAATAATTTAACACACAAATGAGGGGTCAT
The DNA here is from genome assembly GCF_016859285.1 of Xiphias gladius. Lineage (NCBI taxonomy): Eukaryota > Metazoa > Chordata > Actinopteri > Istiophoriformes > Xiphiidae > Xiphias > Xiphias gladius. Next base: position 22,232,279 of record NC_053407.1, on the reverse strand, counting down.
TTTGCATAATGAGTACTAGAAATATTAACTTTAGTACATTTAGCTGACAACATGCGCATTTGCTTGAATTGTATTTTGAATGCAGGACTTTTACTTGCTACGTAACATTTTCCGCCCTTGAGCAAAACAGTCGTTTGTTGTGAGGTTACTGTGGAGCCTTTATTATTATCAACATCTCATCAAAGGACCAATAAGTTTACAACCTCATACAATTTTCTGATGTAAAACATTCAAGCACTTTGATGGACTAGTAAGCTCTCCTAGCTATTTTCTTGCATCCCACCTAGTAATAACTGGGTAAAGTAAATGGATGAAGCAATTAAACGTTAATTAAATTAAATTAATAACCACGTCTGAGGTTTATTTTCAATGAATAACTTGTTCTAGATATAATCAAGAATATTCAATAAAGATCCATGTGGAGATCTCTGCAAACAGTAGGAAGTTGGCAAACAGTAGAAGGTAAATAAACCAAATGGGCTTTACGTTAAAATGCATACGGTAACAACCAACATATACAGAAGAATATAATAAATCAACAACAACAAAAGAAGTATAAGAAAGTAAGAGTTGTGATAGCCGTTTCTGCTTCTTGTTACTCACTGTTTAGACCTCTGGCCTACAGACTGCTCTTGATCACAGAGTGAAGAGTGATGGATGATGATGCTCCATCGATTTACACGTGGTGGAAAATCTTTCCCAGAGTAATGAGAGCCGTGATGGAGAGCAAAACCCCATTCACACTTACTGCGCGTAAACAAGGCAGTTTTGTCTATAAGATGCACTGGGCCTCATTTAACTCATGCCAAATCGAAGTGTGTTAAGTGTGTCTGTAATTGGACTTACTGTAAAGACACGCACGCACAATTAAGTGTGTGGAGTAATTCAAGGCCTGGTAGGTGTTTGCATGAAAAGACTCATGAGTGTTGTTAGATTGGATGGAACTTCATTCCGAAGTGGAAATTGTCAGCCTGTCGTGTGTGGAATAAGCATTTATCGTGTGCACAGATTGACAAGAAAAAAAAGTAAGACACATTCACACACCTTGCAGTTCCACCAGCATACACACACACACAAACACAAACACACACACACACACACACTCCTCCTCCTCCTCCTCCACCTTTTTCTTATTTGATGTTCATTGTTCTACGTCAGGCAGGAGGCTTCTAAGTGTTTACAGTAATTTATCATAGTTTGAGGGTCTGGTATTTAGACAGTGACTGCGCTCTCAGAATGCAGATTTTCAATCTCCTAATGGGATTCTTTCTACTCAGTCATCTTAATTGGCTCCTACTCTTGCCCAAGCTTGCAGTGACGTTTTGCATATTCGTTTTGGGTTTTTCTGAGCCCGTTTATTTAGGAGTGATTGTCCAATTTGCTTAGTTGAAAAGATACCGAAAAGAGTTTTCTCTTAAGAAAGTACAGTATTTGTGTGGGTCATTTTCAGGTAATGGCTCGGAAAAAAACTATAAGCTGCTCTGTTTCACTTCAAAGAAATTCATTTTGTATGAGATTTTTCTCATTATGGTTTCCTTGAAAGCAGATATTAATATAATGGTTACGCCAAAATATTGCAACAATAACGAAGCAAACTGATTAAAAGACACCCCACTCCTTTGCTATTCGCCAAAGTTTTCCTCTGAATGAAAGAAAGTGGAGAATATTAAGAGTAATCAAGATCGTTTAACTGTCTTTCCCAGACACACACACCCTACAAGACAACTTGCAGTATCACAATGTGCTAATAGCCCTAAATACTCAAGCTATACTATGCGAGTGCATACCTGGGCTGTGAACAAAATAAGCTATTTGAAGACATCACTTTGGCTCTGGTAACTTGGATGAATAATCAACTAATGTAAAAACTATTCAGTGGATTAAATGATTTGTCGGAACCCTAATTAGCACCTGCTTTTAAAAATGATCTAAAAGAGATAAATTGCAATATATGCAATGAATATTATAAGAATAATTCATTGTTTTGGGGAAGAAGCTTATTTGTTATCCTGCTGAGAGTTAGGTGAGAAGTTTGATAATACTCTTACACCTGTCTGTTAATATGAAGACGCAGCCAGTCAGCTTAGTTTATTATAATGACTGGAAATGGGGAAAAAGCTGGCCTGGCTCTGTCCAAAGGCAGCAGCATCCAACTACTAGCCCCTGTAAAGCTCACAAGTTAGCACATTATATCTTGTTGCTTGTGACGTGTTGTGATTTTTCGGAGGGTTATGTATCAGACTAATTCTTGACAGGGCGCAGTGCCCTGGAGTTTTGCTGCCTGGCAATCTTACTCTGACAGTCACTGTGCTTGGCCAAGAAATGCCTTTTGCCAGAGCTAGGCTAGCAGTTTCCCCCCCGCTTCCAGTCTTTATGCTAAGCTAAGCTAACAGTCTCCTGCCCATAGGTTCAGGTTTACTGTACAGACCTGTACTGTGACAGAGGCATCAACTCCTCATCTAACTCTCGACAAGGAAGCAAGTAAGTGTATCCCCCACAAAGTCGAACCGTTCCTTTAAAGTGCTATTATGTGTATAATCGGAACATTTCCAGGTTTGGTGACCTGGGATCCTGGGAGCATTAAAAAGAGTAGGTTGAAAGCAACACATAGACTGCACAAATTGTCTCCAAGCTTGTTTTATTTTTCCCAAAAACAAAACTAATTTCAAAGACTTGATGACTACATAAAAAAAATCACCACATAGAAGCCTTTAGGTTGATTGAAATCTCTCTGAACCAAAGAATCATTTTCCACACATCCTAAACCAAAAGAGGCATTCGGTAACATCCTCTAACACCTTTCTCCACCCACGACAAACCGAGGCAAACAGTGGAGAATTTTGGTGAGAGGGAAACTGTTTGGCCGGAAGGGACAGCTCTTTGTCTCCCTGCTCTTCCCTCTGACTGCTATATATCTGGCCATGAGGGAACTGGCTACTGAGGAATATCAGACACTGTTTTGGCAAGCCTCGTCCCTCTGCCGTTTATTGAAAACCATCTGCTTGAGTAAGCGAGCTGGTTGGGGACAGGATGGATAGATGAGAAAAAGACAGAAAGAGACAGAGATAAAGAGAGAGGCTGCTGGTGGAATGGCACAGATTTGGGTGTCTTTGTGGGACATCCAAAGGCAATGGCAGCGTTATCTCCCTACTCCCAGACCTTGGTGTACTGCAGTATGAAACACAGATAGTGAGGACGCTCCCTATTAGAAACTACGTACTATACGAGCGGAGAGGGATAAGCTGTTATTCCCTATTTATATAGCTGTGGGATGACTTTGGATGAACAATAATGGGAATATGAAAAATGTCACAACAGTTATGACCTCCAACGATATAACGACATTTGGGGATAGCATGTGTTTTATCACTGTGTATTTGAACGCATGGATATTTGTACTAGGTCAGAGTAGACAGACAGATTTGGCCTACACCAGAGTAAACAGCAGCAGTCTACAGAGAAGCAAAGTCCTGATGCCCCGTCTGGGCTAGCTGCTGTTCCACTAGCTTCTGTACCTTTCATTAAGGGTTTCTTTTACGGGCCTTTCTGAAAAAGTGAAAAATTTCCTTGGGGATTACTGTCTGAACTCTAAGATACATCAGAATTTGAACCCTGTGGATTTTAGCTATGTTAGTGGCATGGCTCTAGACATGTCAGTTGGTCCCTCGCTTTGGTCCAAACTGAAATATCCTAACAACCATTACGTGGATTGCCATTAAATTCTGTCCAGACATTCAAGGGCACCGGTGGATGAATCCTGCTGACATCTCTTGCTTTTCCAGTAGTGCCGCCAGCAAATTGACATTTGTAGTTTATGGTAAAATATATCAACAGCTATTGGATATTTAGTGATGGATTTTTAGTAATTACAATTTTTAAAAATGTTTAAACCAGCGAGTTCTGGTTTTATACAACTTTCTAAATACTACAGTAATTCTGTCTTGCTGTGATTGTAGCCTGAAAAAGTCTAAAGAGTCTAAAAAATCTCCCTCTCTTTGCATAGCAAGGGTTGTTTTTTGTTTTTGTTTTTTCAAAAAATTTCCAAACAATACAAAGACACCCACCCTCCTCAGGTATGACTATGATTGACTTAGTCGTCATGCAGGAATGCATAGAAGTAGGAAAAAAAGGAACACAGGTGCTTTCTAACCATCCATCGTGACGGGGCAACAGATTGACCCCGAGCACTCCATTCAGTGATAAAAGCCGCCGCTGACGCTTGATCAGCCTTTTTTGCTTGCCGCATCACGTGTTTCCATGTGACAGGCCAATCAAGAAAATGGAGTGCGTTAATGGAGATGGAGATGGTCGACCCCCCCCACCCCCCGCACGTGCGCACACTGCCCCTCATCATCTCACCTCCTAACATATTGTTTTAGCAAACGTAACTGCTGTCATCGAGGGCGAGATGGATGGTGTCTTACAGTTAATAGGGTGTAAATCAAAGCGGCACCATGGACGGCCAATCATAAAGTGGGAAAGCTGTCACTTAAGACCTCTGCTCAAGGTTAACATTGTGACTGAAGACAGACTGAATTTTCTCTCTTACTTTCTGTCTCTTAGCGACAGTTAATACCTTCTGCTGCTTCCTCTCCACTTCTGTTCCTCTGCCTTCTAAATCTCTTTCTCCCGCTACTAAATTGTTCAGTTTTATATACACACTCCACACTTTTAACCTTTTTTTTTTTTTACTTCAAACTGAATCTCCCTCCGTCTGCATCTTTCTATTTAATCTATTGCCTGCCCTTTTCTCTCCATCTGCCCCTGTCTTCCCTCTCTGTCATTCTTACTTCACCATCTAAGTCATTCACCCTCTCCCCAACTGTTTCGTCTCCCCTTTTCTATTTAGCACTACAGTACAGCTTGTCATGGCTCTGTATTTGTCTCTAATCCTCTTCTTCTTTACCTGCGCTGCTATCTGCCCTTTCCTTTACTTCCCATTTTTTCCTACCCACTGTACATCTCTGTTTCTCTCTCTCTCTCTCTCTCAAAGCCAGTCACAAGGTTTAATTAGCCTCCATTCATTTAGTGAAGGACACATGTACTTTCATAGGTGGTCGGCGATTGTCTGCCTGCGTCATTTATCCGGGAAGCTTTTGAGTAGCTGGAGGCTGCAAGTATTGATGAAACTGTGGAAAAGAAGAAGAACAACGAAATGTGAATGCTTCAGCTGTAGGCAGGTGCTAAGTCTTAGTTTGCGAGGTGGTGGGCGGTGCTCTAACCAAGGACATGCGAGCTGAGTGAATGCCAATGCAAATCTATTGAAATTCAATTTCAAGTGCTCTTCGCAAAAGCATCTGGCACAGAACATATTCAGAGGTGAATGTCCTCTCACAGACACTGAATACAGTGAATGAATAATAAATTGATAATGTCAAGGACTATGTAGCTTGTCTCTCAAAAAGTGCCTACGTTTGACCTGTACTACCAACAGGAACAAGGCTCTGGTGCACATAACATGGCCGGGTTTGTTTGGTTAGACTTGGATTTGCATGGTATTGCATTCAGTTGCATCACATTATCAAGATTATTTTGTTTACCCTGGCAGTGTTGTGCATCTTCTGTCTGATGGTTTGGCATGCAGTTAGACCCCAGGAATAGCTGTTGCCTTAGCAACAGCTAATATGGATCCAAATATGGAATCATGAGAGTGAGAAGGAAAAAACAAAGGACAATCTAATAAATTGTATTCTTAAAGCTGCACTAACAGAGTTTTAATTACTAGGGCACGGGAAAGCCTCCGAAGAAAACTCACAGAAACATAGCCCCGATATACTATTTGGTTATCAAGTTGTTATGCTAAAATGTTAGCAAAAAATTTACCTACTTACAGCACATATCCATTGAGCGGAGCAACATTAGCATTAGCCTCAGATCAAATCGAAGCTTAGGGATTAAGAATTGGTACGACATCTTCCTACATAGCTAGCTAGCTATTTAACTACAATAATGAAAAACAGAAACCAAAGCAACTGCTCAGGTTGTTAGTCAACTTACAGAAATAATAACTCTTAAATCAACATATTTCTCTGATCAATGTGAAAAATGTTAATTTGTTTCCTCGCTAGTCGCTCTTTCCCCTGTCTGGTGTTTTATGTTAGGCACTCAGGGTACACTCTGCTTATCCGAGCTTGTTTGCTGGAAATGGCTGCCTCATATTTCATTTTTTATATTATTTACCGTAAGACTCAGCCTTTCACAGTTTACAGTATGTGCTGGCAAAATAACCACAACAGTAAGCTAGAAATGGCTAAGCGTGCATAAAGCTGAAGAGTTGGGTGTCAATTCTTAGTGGGTTTACAGCGACGCTTGACTCTTTCACATTACTCAGCTAGTGTCCGGTGTTTTCACTTATTCTGGCTGATTAGACCTGTACAGGCTGAGGTTGGGTGGAGCCTATGGTTGGAATTGTGTGTCACTAAATTCAATGTACAAATTAAAATGGTAAAGTTAAGATAAACTTTATTGATCCCACGCAGGTAAATTGAAGAATCAAAGATCAGAACAGACCCTCTAACCACCCGGCCACAAAAGTTGTATGTCACCTGTGTAGGTTTATGCATAACCATTACTAAATCAGGTAATCTCATTGAGATCAGGATCACTTTTGCACAAGAGGCCTGAGTACAGCAGAGAGAAAAAAAAAAAAACATAGTCAGACAAAATAAAAAGCACATCCAGCATCAGAGGCGGATCAAAGACACTGCTAAATAGATTTTAAATGGATTAAACGATTGAAGTTAAAATCAGCCATTGGGATGAGATATTCAACTCTTGAAATCCTCTGCAATTCTTTCCATTTATATGGTGCGAAGTAGTAGAAGGCGTTCTTCCTCAGATCAGTATTTACCTGAGGGGTAACTAGAGTTAAACAGGCCCGAGATCTGTCCTGGTGAGCAGTGGTTTTATATTTGAGAAGAGAAGTGATATACTCAGGGATGTTGTTTTCCTGTTTATTGTTGCTAGTGAGGACCGTGCCTGCTTTTTCATATAGTTCACAGAAATGAGTATGACATTTATCTCCTGTAATGGAGCGCAAAGCACAATGATAAACTGCATCAAGTGGTTTTAAGGTAAAGCACGCAGCATAATAAATAAATAACAAAAGATATCTCCCTCTTCAGGCACAGACTTGATGGCGGACTTTAAAATCATCTTCCTGTCCTCAAGACGGAAAGATAGCCTTTATTCCGATGTAAGAAAACCCCTGTTTGTTTACCATCGGTGTGTTGGGGTTTAATATGAAAAAATCTGTGTATAGGCACTCAGAAATTCAGTACACACAAATTATATTTAAGAGGTCAGTTAAAGGGCGTAGACACATGATATACCCACACTTATTTTGCCTGGTTAGACTTCTTTGTTAGGACTGTGCTTGGTTGACATCTCACTCACTCTCCTGTCAAGATGGGACGGCTCATACCTTCGTTATTGTTATTTGTATTTTAAGTTTGGTGACCTCATATAATGCCCACCATAGCTCTTCCCAAAGAATAATTAAAAACACCCGAGTGTTTGTGTTCAGAGACTTTTGAATGAACTCTTCTACTGGCATAATTCTTACCCTTCAGTGTCTGTTTACAGCAAATAAAAATTAAAGTAGAGCGCAGAGATTAACTGAATGGCCAGTAGTAGTCTAGAGAAAAGCAGCTAAGCCACTATGTGGAGTGCTTTACTTTAAGTAGATTGAAAATCGAGTGGTGCAACCTTAAGTGCTTCAGTGCCCACCTCTCATGGACCTTTTGCATTTCAACCTATGTCTGCCACTGATGAAGACAAATAGCCCTTTCCCAGTGGCTGCACAGGTGCCTTTAGAAACCTTCTGTGGTGAGAACCAACTATGACTAAACTATTCAAGATGGTTCCCAGGATGGGGCAACAAAAATAGGCCAGAGTATAATAGTGGGGATGTCACTATAACAGTGCTGAGCTTCCTCCCAAATAAAAATTGAGCCTCTCCTCCCCAGAAGAATAATAGCCTCCATCATTTCAACAAGGGTTTACGTTCAAGTGACAAAGACCTTTTTTATTTTTGTACCTAAACCTGACCAAACCTCAACCATAGTGTGTTAAGTTATAAATAAGATTTATTTTTCAACAGGGATTTTTTAATGGTTTTTGAGGGCACAGACAAAGGGTGTCATCCTGCCGCTGGAGGCAACAGATCAAAAAATGCTCCTGTGTGTCATTCGAGAGGCCATGGACAAACACTGTATTTTGTCGGTTCAATTTTGGAGGACTCGTGAAAATCAGTCAGACAAAGCTGGATCTTTTTTTTTCCAAGAAATCAGCGGTGACTACATATTCATGCCGTCTCATGCATAATTAGAAACTAATGAAAGCCAGAGTCAGTTATGACCCTCTCCAACATCTTTGATGAATTCAGGAAGCTCAACACTGACTTTATAAAAACGAAACCAGACAACAAGTCAGGGCCTATTCAGACCAGCATCAAAAGTCAGTCCAGACCTTTCTGCCACCGCAATTCTGGACTCCCACTCCTCTCACCGCGGAGAGAGGAAAAAGTGATGAAGCTGTTGAACGTCACTCAGCTCAAGGGGTTTGAGAAATAAACAGTAAATCAAAATCGATCATTAGGCTTGAACTTGAGGTCTGAGGCGTGAGCGATCCATGCGGAATATTGATTTAAAAAATGCTAAGATCTCGTTTGATCCGCACCACAAGAGGGTGTCTATAATCTACCAACAAATATTTTTGTAATTTTTATGCGAAGGTCTATTAATATCCGTGAAATAATTGCCTGACTATGTGTTGACCCCTTTAACGAGAAGACCTTAAAAAAAAATCCTCAGAGAGGTATTCTAAAACAATGCATTTACAGATTCATTTGCAGATGGTTTGATCTCATTTGACAGAAGACTGTGTGACGGCAATCCGCATCTAACCCAGCTTTGTTCTCCTTCTCTCTCCCTCCGTCTCCCTTCAGATATTGATGAGTGCGCTGAAGGGAAGCACTACTGCAGGGAGAACACCATGTGTGTTAACACCCCGGGCTCCTTCATGTGCATCTGCCATACGGGCTACATCAGGATCGATGACTACTCCTGCACAGGTGAGCCCCTCTGCCGGCCTTTTTTTACAGGCTGGAATCAAGTGGAGAAGGCTCTGAGGGTGTAGAAGGCTCTGAGGGTGGAGAAGGCTCTGCGAGCTTCAGCTTCCAGGACAACCATTTTGTGTAGAGGTTGCCAACAGACTTGAAGTGGTACAAATAAGGAGCATGTCGTTGTATGGGCGTGGAGATGAGCAGAGCCGTGTAGCTGTAAGGAGATTCAATGGGAGGATATGTCTTCGCTGCAGGTATCTACTACAGGAGTTTTTAAAGGGGGAAGCGTTTTGTATAACTACACTAAGTTATTGCCAGCTAGAAATGATTTAATTTGCATCTTTGGTCATAAACCGGAGGATGACATTTGATTTTCGTGATGATAAATTCTGCAGCCAAGAGACGTACAGACTTCCAGAGACGGAGAGAGGAAAAGGCAGCCAGACACTCAGATATAAATATTGTGAGTTATCAGTTTCAGATTGTAGTGGTAGCAGAATAAAGAAGCGGTGTGATTGAAAATCATGTTATGACAGGGAGAGTTATCAAAACAACACCTGTAAATCACGGTATAAACCTCAGCCGCGTGCTACACCTCCTCTCCCCTTTTTTTTGTTCGTCACATCCCAGACGGCGCCTGGTTAGACACACCTGTCTGTGAATCTGTCACCCTGCCATTACGCACGGCCTGTTCATTTAATATGCGTAGAGATGAATGTCATAGTTTGATTTGCTCCTATTGGTACGCTTTGATTACTAGCACCAGATTAAAATAAAACACACACACACAGACACACAAATCAATACCAGCCTTTATGATTCAACACAAGTTAGCAGCAGAGGAAAGATGTTGGATTAGTTTTGGATTGCGTTTGCTTTGTGTGGATTACAAACTCTATCTCTCTCCCTACTTTGGTAAAACTTCTGTCAAACTCCATAATTACACATATTTATTCTTTACAACGGTGTTAATACAAATCTCTAAACTCTGTTATATTGTGAGACAAGTCCGTTGTTTATTTGACATTTGCAACTCTGAGTTTTTGTTACGATTCTATAGTTGGTGTGAAGACTTTTATCTTCTGAAAACTTCACTTTGAACATAAAAAAAAAAAACAACTTCAGGCCTTTATGGAAATGTCAGTGTGTCTGTGGACCCTCTGCCTTGTTTGTGTGTGTGTGTGTGTGTGTGTGTTTGTGTGTGTGTGAATGTGTGAGGTCTTCGTCTGGTGTGCGAATGTGTGTGTGTGTGTGTGTGTGTGTCTGTGTGATAAGGAGACAGAAAGTCACCGAGAACCTGAGAAACAGAGACTGTGAGTGGAGGCAGCGGACCCATTTGTTCCTGATCAAAGTTGAAATCAAAGTCCATTTCCAAAGCAAACCAAATCAGTCTGAAAAGATTGCGTGGATGATTCACAGGTTTTGTTCTCTCTCTGTGTTTTGGCGATTGTGGTTGTAGCCCTAGATGTTCCTAACAGCTTCTTCCAAAATAGTTTCTCTGTAGATAAGACAACCTTTAACACATGAGAGAGAAATAGACCTGTTACATCATCGTGATTGATCGGACTGTGTCTAAAAACACATCAAATTCAGGTGCAGTATTTAATTTATTGATGCATTAAAAGATGATAATGTTTATCTCTTTCATTTTATGCCTTTATTAGAGATGACAGGAAATACGAGAGAGGTGCAACAAAGGTCCCCGGCCAGATTGGAAGCATGAATATTTTGGTTAATACTCGACATCATACCATATTGTTAACGCAGCTGGAAATCATACAGTTCTATGTAATTGTTCAGATTCTGAATCTAATACCGGGGGATTTTAAGCTTGAGGGAACAAGTTCTACAAAGTTCTTGCTCACCAGATAGTCTCATCAAAAGGTGCGTTGGAATCGAAACTCGCTGTGAAAGGACCAAGAAAGCTCACTCTGACGATCCCCCGTGTTGGCTTCATTTATGTTTTCGGTCCTCAGAATGCTGACAGTGTGTGGGATTTCTTGCTGTTCTCACAGTCAAATCTTAAGAGAATCTATAAGATCAACAGAAATATTGGTTTAATTCATGACTGGACATACTGTATATTGACATCAGCTGATGCGATTGATGGAGCATTTTTCTTTTCTGTATCATCCACGCCCAATCTTAGCCAAATATTGGAGCTCTGTAAGCAAAACTAAATGTTTGCACAGGAATTTAATGAGAACAAACAGAAATCAGGCGGTAACATCTGTGTGAAATCAGATGTCAGGATTTATGGGGCAAAGCGAGAGACAAAAATCTGTATTTTAATGTCAAGAGTGAAGAATGCTGCAGAATCACAGAAGGACTTTATAATGACTATTGTAAGGCCCACCTGTGTGTCTATTTAAAATTATCACTCTGTTATACTGCCAAGTGCAGGACCATACATAGAGTGAAACAAATCTGAGTCAGTAATCCTTCCATAATGAAATCTGTCTGTCCTTCTTCTGGAACAACACAATGTCATTCCACAGTGATGAGCGGCAGATCCGCCTCGTTCGTCACCAGTTGTTTGCAGCTTGTGAAACATGATGTTAAGTACCTCCCTGTGTGCATCATCTGCGAAGAGGAGGCAACTTGCTGCATTTCCTCTGTGTCTGTAATTAAAAAAGCAATTTGCACCAATACAAACTAACTCTGCGGCGGCGGAGTGAAGGGGCTGGCTGCTGCCTGCGCCGTACCCCAGGCGATTTAGGCCCGGGCCTTCCCGCAGTGCTATAGGAGTTTGAATTAAAGCCGTAAGACTCAGCAACAGAACGAACACCTGGTGAAAACTCCCATTTCCTCCTCCATCCAGGCCCCCCTGTAGAGTTCCTCTTTTCTTGTCAATGGAAATCAGGAAATAATAGAGCAAAGTTAAGGATTTATTACCTCGAGTGTTTTTATGAACAGGCTTCTGAAAGGCATAACAAGTTAGAATTGAGATTGAGGAATAGTTTCTGAGGGACTAAAAAATACACATTCGTCTCTTTTGTCGTGCTCATGGGATTTATTTAGAGAAATAAACCTCCTTGCTTACTCAGTCCTTTTCCATATTATCCTTAGTCATCCGCTGTACCTTATGTGATTTCAGTCACCGTGTTCCTTTAATCCTCTGAGCCGCGGGGCAAGTTTTATTGTTTTACTCATTTGTCTTTCTTCCACTGTGTGCTCGTTCCCCAGATTCACAATGAAGATTAATACCCCCAAACCCAGTGGATTAAATTGTGTCACTATATTTTTTGTAGTTTCCTATTAAAATGCCTTCAAGTCACTGTGGTGGAATACACAGCTATGCGTCACCTTATATAAGTCAATATGTGTGATTAAACCAAGGCTTACGCAGAGGCTTGATGTAATGACTTTTCCCCGGCTTCAGTTAAATTACCATTGTAATCTCCCCACTGAGTTATTGGACTATCAGCTCCCACACATCTTCCATCAGAGAGAGCATGATACTGAACAGCATCTCTACTATAAGCACATCTCACCTCTTAGCCAGTCTGATATAGAAGAATTATGGCCAAATTGGGGGTCAACAATGACACTCAGGGTCCTTTAATGAAAAAAATAATTAATGCTGCAATACCCCTCCTTTTACATGTTGATATGCCGAGTTTACTTTCACCTCTGTGGCAGTAATTGATTATAAAAATGGGAAGAAGCCAACCTACTAGCTGCAGGAACCTACAGTTTTTTATTAGCAATTGAACATCTGCTTGTGTTTGAAAAGAGTCCAGGGGGAGTGCTGATTCCTCTAAGTTGCCCATAGAAGAAATATTACAGCCGTGGAAGGAAGCATTAAACCGCCCCCCTTGGTACCTATTGACATTTTGAATTCGCATGATATACGAGCATCTTTATCATCCTCAGTGGCTTTCACCAATTAACAAATCGCAAATTCAGCAGAAACACTGTCCCCGGTATTTGTAGCCACATTTCCACATGCATTACTGTGTTGCATGTGAACCAGTCTACCTGGTAAGGAGGATTAAGTTGACTCTAGTTCATTTCATGGCTCAGTGTTTATGTGCAGAATAGTGGATTAAAGGACTGATCCGCCGTTTTAAGTCTCGGTGAAACGGCATGGAGCCCTGGTTATACTGTATTTCTCCTCAGCTTGTCCGGGTCAGCAAGCTCGGACAGAAGTCCGTATTTTACATCAAGACCGCCTGCAGAGAGGGAGGCCTCAGGTTCAGATCCCAGCTGGTGGCGGACTGGAACATGTTGACTTCATGTACTTGTATAAATGAGATATGTACAACCAAATGTCCTGACACAGCCAAGGCACTGTATCCAGTGGTGCCTTTAGCAAAATAAACATCCCCAACTTTCTTTTGCCCCTTTCTTTGACTAGCACTTTAATCCTTGATCTTGAAGGTCAAGATTCCTCGTCTTTCTTCCCCTTTACTCTTTCGTCTTTTCCCCAAAGTGCCTGAGGTGCTCCTCGCTCTGTGAGATTAGCAGTTAATCCATGAAAGGTAGCGGATTCGTTGTGCTCTCCCTTTGAATGTTATTAAAGAAGGCTGTCCTGAGGTGTGCGTGTATGCTAGGTGTATGTGTGCACGCGTGTGCTTGTGCCCGAGGTGTGTACGCGGGGTGTGTGTCCTTGTCCTAATCCTGTGATAACCAGACCCGGACCCCTGAGGCAGAGGAGCGGAAGGAGGGCTGGGTGGAGAGGGGAAAGAAGGGATGGACAGGGGCCAGAGGTGGTGCAGGGGGTTCGTCAACAACAGAGATCAAAAAAGATGACTTTCACTCTGACGACTCAAAGGGGCTGGTAGCTGAGGGGCATTTGGACAAACCCAAGTTTTTGCCTCTTTTTCCCTGATGTCCATGAATTCTGTTTGAATAGTGGAATTGGATAAGTCCAGTTAAATGTTTCAATTATTTGTTTATGTTAAAATGATAAAAAATATGGTTGATGCCTTGAGGAAATGCATCTATAGTATAAAGCAGATTCTGAAGTATAATGAAACTAGTCGTACTGGCTTTAAGTAAAGAGAAGACAATTTGTCCAACTAATCAGAATTTCAGGTACTGTAATGTGTTACAATTTTCTCTTCTCTTCTATCCTCTTTTTCATCGTAGCAGACAAACGCAGAGTCACAGAAGAGGCAGAAGAGGTTTTTTTTGTTTTTTTCCTCCACCGACATAGGTATCATAAGATCACCGTCCTCTCAGAGGCCTGTAATTTTGAAGTTAGAGTCAGGGCCAAAATATTTTGAGGAAAGCAGTCTGAGGTCAGACCTTGCTGAGGCTGTTGTTTTATTGGCAGAAGGTAGAGGGAGTCGAGCAGGAGGAGAAAACGGCCAGCTAGAGCGAGATCCCTGGTGACAGGCTGTACATAATTGATTGTTTATCTGTCTGCAGCCTGAGCAGCAGCAGTCAGCGAGGAAATAGCTCTCTCACGCTAACACACACAAACATTTCAGGGATTTAGTTGGCGATTAAATTTAGAGTCGCTTACACCGTAAGTGCAGGGGTGTAATAAGCCTAAATTCTTAAATAACCAAAATTGTAAGTAACCAATGCTAACCTCAAGGGTCATGGTGATACTACACACTCGGCATGCACACACACAGACAGAGCACCTGGTGGCTCTGCTGCCCTGTCTGGTCAGACTGACGGCTGGCTGTTTCCTGCTCTGGCAGATGTGACCTTGGGAAAAAAAGAAAGAAAAAAAAAACACGTATTCTCTGTCCTCTCTCCTGTCTTCCTTTTACTGTTTTTATATGCCTATGAGCAGACTTTAATTCTGCCCAACAGCAGGTGAGTGTGAGTGCGTGTGATGCAGCAAGAAGAGCAGAGCAGCGGGCCCTCCTAAGTGCCCTTCAATCCATCTCACGCACACATGCGCATATACATCATACCCTCGATGAAGGAGCTCATCACAATGTCACTTTCAATTTGGATGAGCCTACGGTCTGTTCAGGAGATATAATGGATTGGATGATGGCAGGGAAATGGATGACGCGGCTCAGGTCCGTCGCAACAAGCATTCAGATTTCGGATCCTCTCGCTCTTCAGGTGCCACCTTTCAGTCGTCAGATCTCACTGTCTTTCACAATTGCATGCATTAAAAAAAGCTCCAAGTTGTGGGAAAAATACCTGTAAGTAGGTACTACACAAAAATATTGCATCTCTGGTGGTGGGAAATGCTCCAGAGATCTGCTTAACGTCTGAACAAAATGTGCAAGAGGAAACAGCTGAGGGAAATGAATTTATTCTTATTCCCTGCCAGGCGCAGTGTGGCCCAGAAATTCACAGAAATAACAATAAAAAGTCCAAACTGTTGCCCGCAGTTTAGCACTCAAGTCTTTGTGTTTTTCAAGAGTCTGAACCTTTTTGAAAGAGATTCAGCTGACTATGTGTCCTTTTAGCAGCCTCTGAAAGTTCTCTCTGCACTTTAAACACATGATCATGCAAAATTAAAAAAGTTGTCCGGCTAAGCTACTAAATTATTTTTAAAATACTGCAGTTAGGGAGAGAATTCCCTTGCCAAAAGATGGACCTTTCATCAGCGGTTGCTGTTTTGCATCTTTTTGGGTCATGGCTGGACACAGAGTTGAGAAATAAGGGAAACAAGATGTCAGTAGGTTAAAACAAGTCCGAACAGTTTTCCAAACTGCAGCTGATGTAGTGCTCGGTAAGCAAGCACTTATCAGAGAGCAATATTTATGTGAATCTCCAAAATTCAATTTTAAAAACGTGATAAGCGCTCTTCTTTTGCGCGTCTCCGAGGGATAAAGATCTGCCTTTGTGTTCAGGGACAGATGAAGGGCGTGCATTAAAGTGCCTGTCCATATAGCAAGGGACAGTTAGTTACTGTGTCTTTGCCTGCAGCAGGGATTAAAAACAGAAAACATAAGAAAATATCTCACTGTGTAAGCAAACATGGTGGAGGCCCCAGCGGATTGGGCAAGAAGGGTTCAATAAATCAGCACAGTCTGATGGCCTCCAGTTTACGGAGGGTAAACATTTATCTCAAGTGCAAAAGGTTGGTTCGCGAATTTGACACGCAACAGTGAAGATGACCTAAAAACGGGGGGGGGGGGCTTACTGAGAAAGAGTTAGCTGTGGTGTCTGGTGTAAGGCCGACAATAAAGTACTAATATCACGCACCTTCGTGAGAGCTGAACATGATGTTATTTCAGATCGGAAAAGTGAGACCCACCAGTCTCCAGACAGATCAAATCACAGCTTCCTGAAAAAAAAATATGAAATAGAAACACTGGGTGCGATACCAACATAAAGATAAGGAAACTTCTCCTCTCTGGCTTCAAATTGGCTCATTTGCAGCATTTAATTTATAAAGAGGCTTATTTATAATGTCAGCCATATTTTGACAAGTAGACACTTTAAAATTGTGTTTTATTCAGCTGTAGTCACCTGTAGTCTTAATGGTCTCATTTGGGTTGCATCATCCACACAACTTTTCTTAGTAACAAAATAAAAACAACATAGACAAAAGATAGTTCAGTTTGTGTTCTAGGGACACACATTACTATGTGGGGAAAGTAGTATTGGACGTTTAAAAAATAATCCAGATCACTAGTTTTGACTAGATGAGAGTTTCACACCCTGTATTACAATCCTTTAGTGTACTTAAAGGGACTTGTAGTTAATAAGACGGTATATTGACTTTACAGTGCCATCATTATGTTTATGTACACTTTTACTGTATGTGTGAAAATGTTATCACACTTTTCCTCCTGTTTTTCTCACATTACAGCTGTTTTCACTTGTTTTTTCTGCTTTACTCAGCATAGAGTTCGTGCTATTTCTTCGTGTGGTGTCCTTACAGTATTTGCACTTGTACTGTTTGATTTGTAGTTAGTACTTATTAGTAGTGTGTCCTCCAGGCTTATAGTGCATTGTGTTCAGTCTCTGCGTCCTATCCTGAGGTTCTCCACATAGAGGGGAAGAGACCTCATTGATGTATAAATACAAATTAAGGAGTTTATGTTAAGTTGTTATAAAGCTCATATTCATCATCGAGACTGTTCCATCCCTCATTTTGTGCCAAACAAAGAAAGCAAATTACAACAAAATATCTAAGACAATTTTTTTATGACAGTATCATGTCTTGCCAGTGCCAGACTGAGTCTGAAATTTAATTACCAGCTGGCTGCGATCATTCTTCATATTTATATGGAAAACAAACATTCAGCTTTCTTTATCAAGTGTTATTTTCTTGACAGTAGTAGTGGTTTGCAGATGTGAGGACAACCTGTGAACTGTTTCTGCTGCTTTTTCCCCCCGCTTGTTTACAGAAAGACATATAATACAAATGCATATATATGACTAAAGAGTTGGTTGATATTGGTGTCTGGTGTGTTGTCTTGTCTTTCAGAGCACGATGAGTGCCTCAGTGGCCTACACAACTGTGATGAGAATGCCTTGTGCTTCAACATGGTTGGAGGCCACAGCTGCTCCTGTAAGCCCGGCTACACCGGTAATGGGACAGTCTGCAAAGGTAAGCATCACTGTGTTAGTTTTGCTACTTATTGTGCCAAGTGCCCAGCCCACATGGACTTAGAAAGACACCAAAAATACCTTTGCAGTGGTGAAACATTTTTCAGACATAAACCTTGCCCTTACAAGACATTGCAAACAAAGAACTGTGTTTTTCTGTCCCAAGTTCTGAAAATAAAATTGGCCACAGAAAAGGTTCCTTTCTTCTAAAACACAGCTCAGGTTGCTTTGAATCATCCATCCAGAAGAAGTTGCAGTTGTTATTCATGAAGTGAACAAATTGTCCCTTATTTAGGTTGTGTACCAAACATCAACAGACCACCTTCTCTTGTACATAAGGAACAATTCGCACTGAGCGTCATGAATATTACACTGTAATCTGTTTTGAAAAATAAAAGATTAATAAGTCGTACGAAACAAAAGTTTTACTCCAATGATCCAGGCGTGTCCATGCAAAATGTCCCAGTTAAGAATTTTAATTTGCAGTTCAGGAACATTCACAATTCTACTCCAGAGTCGAATCGTCTCATATTTTATGTCTGACATTTGAAGCTTCCAGACTCCTCATCACCACCGTGTAAACTGCATTGTGGTTATACTCCTGAAAAGCCTTTTGTGACCCAGGTTTAATGGGTGCCTTCTCTCTGTTTGCTGTTCTATTTGTAATCTATGCTCTGACTAGAAAATTGACTTGACCTTAGCTGGTTAATTAATCCCTTGATTAGAATCCTGTTTGAAGGGGACTGCGCTGGTTTTACACAAAGAAAGGTTTCCTCATCATGGGGAGTACTACACATCCTGTGAAAACAGTTTAATAATGTCTTCTGTGGCTCTGGAGGAGCTTTCTAAAGTCCTATAAATAAACTAGGACTGCAACTAACTAATATTTTCGTTATCAATTAATCTGCCGATTATTTTCTTGATAAATCGTTTAGTCAAAAAATTATCAGAAAATAGCTCAAAATACCCATGATAATTTCATAAAGCCTCAGGTGACGTCATCAAATTGCTTCTTTTCTCCAATCGACGCGCCAAAACCTAAAATTGTTCAGTTTTCTATCGAACAAGATAAGGAAGAGAAAGCAAATCCACACATATGAGAAGCCGGAACTAGGGAAATTACATTTTTGCTTGAAACTGCATTAAAGGATTAATCGATCACCAAAACAGTTGCTGATTATTATTCTGTCAGTTGACTAGTTGATTAATCGATTAATCAGCTCTAAAATAACCCTGCTGGTGTCATCGTGACGTCATTTGGGTTGTCCTGGCTTGGGCCTTGAAACAGCGAGGGAAGGGCCTGATGAACATACGTTGTTGGTTGCATGATGGGAAATGTAGGATCCAACTTTCTTGGAACTTGCCCCAGAGTAGTCAGTAAAAGTCACGATATCTCTGCATGTTTTGCTTCAATTTTCACTATTCTTTTTTAAATCTGTCTATTATAAGGCCCCTACTTTGTAGAAATGCCATTCTACATTGTTGGAGTGACCCTTTAACAGAGCACTGTGTGATCCTCCTTTTACTGGATCGGACTTCTTTTGACTTTAACCCTACTTAATCTTTGTTCTATTACATTTATTTCCATGTTTTGCATGTCTTCTCGGTGTTTTGGGGACACATTAACAGTCTACCGACAGATAATGAACATTTTTGAATTAACCTTGGTGAGATGCGTTAATCACACAAAATCATTTTGTGCGAGCCTGTAATGAATCACATCACCAAATTAGCTCTTATTCTGTATGCAAAATACATATGCTGCTGCTGGTCAAATTACATAGTTAATGCTCGTTAATCTTCTCTTCTGTTCTACTCCTAGCTATGTGTGACGGATTGTGCCAGAATGGGGGAACCTGCGTCTCACCTAACAACTGTGTTTGCCAGCAAGGATTTACTGGGAAGAGATGCGAGACAGGTAAGAGTTGCTTTTAGTCCCACTCCTACGTTCCTCTCCTCAAAAATAGCTCAAGGAGCACTTCTGACTGAATGTTTAAGAAGGGACGAGAAGCAGGAAAAAGAGGTGATGTAAAGTGAGGGGGTGTTCTTGAGATCCAACAGGAAAAGGACAAAAGGAAAGAGGAGGACAGATCAAAGTTGTTGCTTTAGTTATCTTGGCATATCTGGGCTCTTGTTAAAAAAGGTAGTGATTATTCTTACTTTGTGGAGCTGTCTGTGCTCCGACCTCAACAAAACAACATCTGTAAATACTGAGATGTTTTCAGCGCTCACTCTCTGCCATATGCAACGTGTGTGTGTGTGTGTGTGTGTGTGTGTGTGTGTGTGTGTGTGTGTGTGTGTGTGTGTGTGTGCGTGTCCGTGAGTGTGTCAGACCGTGCGGGTCTGTGCTCCATGGTGAATAATGAGCTTGTAGCTCTTCCAGTGGCCCGATCGAGGATTTTAACTGCAGTTGCAGCAATATGGGAACATGGGAATTACCCCATATCACAGCCCATATTAATCAGCGTGGCGTTCCTCCTCATAGGCTCCCTGCCACATCCGAATTACAATTCCTGATGCACACTATCCGACAGGGCAGGATAGCTTGACCGAGTATTAAGTCAGCTTGAGGCCATATCGCTACCTGCTCTTATGCATGGAAGTACACCAATCAGCCACAACATTCAAACCAGTTACTAGTTTTAACGTTGCGGCTGATTGGTGCACGTCAGACACAACACTGTGATAAGCCTCGTGGCTTAGGATCCTATTCGGTGTGTTTACCACTACAGTGCTGGTGATATAAAGTAACCGAGAAAGACCCATTTCAACCCTTCGTGGAGTGTCCTACAGGAGACAAGTGGCTGAGCTAATAGAAAGTCAAGTCATCGCAGTTCTCTCAGTGTGTGTGCTTGTGTTTGAGTGAAGCAAACTGAGCTTCTCTGCTTGCTCACTGGTTCACGTATTGATTGCACATAAAGGACCTTTTTTACGAGGTGTCCTTTTTACTGCCCGTCTTAAAGTAAATGAATTTCCTCGTGGTACTGCTCTGTGTGTGTGTGTGTGTGTGTGTGTGTGTGTGTGTGTGTGTGTATGAGTGAGAGAGAGAGAGAGAGACAGAGAGAAAGAGAGAGCTACAGCTACAGAGAACGTGTTAACACACCTAACCATAATGACTTATCCGTCTCCCCATTTTGAGGCAGAGAAGGTTCTTAGGACCTCGTCCCTTAGTAATGGCATGATCCAGGCAATCACACATTTCATTACCCTCTATAGTGTTTTAGATCCATGCCTTTTTTTCTTTCTGTCTTTCTCTCAGGCAGTTGCAGAATAGTCCATCAAAGGAGAAATCTCACAATACATACCAAAGTGTTGTCCGAGGTGATTCTTTTCACAACATGATATCTCAAAAGCAGAGATCTACAAATACATTTGTTTTGTAGGAAACATTTCTTTGTTACGGAGTAAGTTTTTTTTCACAGACTTCTATTTTCATCAGATCAATCATATCAAGGTTACGTTTGGGGTTGGTTTTTGTTCTCAAACAGTGGATATCTCCTACCACAAAAAGGGAATGAATTCCCTAAAAAGACAAAGCACACAGCTTCATTATTGTACCCAAAAAAAAAAAAAGCCTTTGTTATAGTGGTTATATGGTTAAAGAAAACCAATAAGTATCGACCACACAGTGGTCTTCCACAGGGTCAGTACAAGCTTCCGTCACACAGCTTCCATTTTCACAGCCACATCTGGCTCCCTCATTCCACTTGTACTCAAAACTTATTGAAGGAACACTGTGTCATTGATAATAGCAATGACAAAGTATATAGATTTTCTTGTAAAGCGCATACAACCAATACCAGTAAATGCATCCCAAAAAATTTTTTAATGTTTGTACATGTCTAATGGACATGTGAAACACAAAACTTACAACAATTTGAAATGGTAATGGCATCTAGCCATGCTAATACTTGTTTTTATTTGTCCAGACTTTTGAGATATATGTCTTTGAGACCTTTGCCTTCACCCCAAAGTAGCACAGGCGAATTTTGTTTATGGCGCTGGTACAGCACTGGACAAATCTAAATTCAAATTTTGTTTAAATGCTACAACAAGACTTTCCAGAATCGGCTTAAACAAACGAGACATAACGTGTTAATTGGCGAGGTTTAGAGGTGCAGACTTTTAAAAAACTTTGTACAGAACCAGGCTAGATGTTTCCCACTTCCACTCTCTATGCTAAGCTAAACTAAGTGTCTCCTGGCTATAGCTTCATATTTAGCAGACAGGTACGAGAGTGGCATCAATCTTCAATAAGTGTTTTTACTAAAGTATTCCTTTAAGTGTCATTTTATATGCTGTAGGCACCACAAACAAAATTCCATCTACCACCTTTGTATTAAGGTGGAGGCAGACATCTTGAACTTGAACAAATGAAACCAAAACTATCTGTGTGCGTAGATACCGTTAGAAGTAACTGAGAAAATCTGTTCCATGGTAGTGTGGGTTAACCAAACCATTAAGATGTGACTGAAAAAAACAACTGTTTGCAAACAATATTCTTCGTAAATACAGTTGTCTGTTTCTGAATCGCATCATGAGGAGAATTAGAGGATGAATGATTGGTGGCTCTGGGATTGGTCTGTTTTTGGGGCTCTCTGTTCTTCATTGAGTCTGATTAGAATTCGAAGGGTCGGCCGACTCACATGCACGCCAAAACTCCTGCACGCTCCTCATGCCTCTGGCGACAAGATGTTTGTCACCACAGCTGCTGCTGCTGCTGCTGTGTGTGCATGTCTATCTCTCTCCTCTCTCCCAGAACCCCTCCCGATCTCCTCCGAGTAAGCTCTGTGACAGCAACCGTGCTCATGTGTTGTTGTTTTTTTCCTTGTGGTTTTATACTTCAGGACCACCGTCAGGGTCCTTTGCTACTGGGCTAAAGCCTCTGGCACTGTAATGAGACTTCACCAGTCATTCAGTGAGGGCGGGGGGGGGGGTCTTACTGTTTCCTCAGTGTGACAGGAGCTCCCAGTGAGGGAAGTGTCTACTGGAGAAGCTCACAAAGATGTATGGAGGTTAATGTACTGCTGGATACGCTGCTCTAGCATGGGGGAGGTGGGATGGGATGGGAAGGGGGAGGGGGAGTGAGAACAATAGTTTGGGGAGAAGAGATGTACGGGGAGGGTGACAGATCCAAATTTCGACGAGAGAGAGGAAAGAGAGGTAACGACTGGGAGGGGGTTGAGAGGAGGTGAAGTGGAAAGGAAGATACAGAGATGTTGGGAAAGCTGACAGATGCAGCGATGGAATGGGAAACGCAAGGAGAGAGATGAGTGGTTAGAGGGTAGGGGTTAGTGAGTTTTCTCTGCATTTGGATGCGGCATGAGTCTGGTGGAGTTGGCGCTGCAGGAGGAGGAGAAGCAGAGCTGGGTGGGTGAACATGGAAAAGCTTTCACTAAGTCTGGGCTCCCCACCCCCAGAACCCTGTGAGCTTTTTAGAGGCCTCCCCGGGGACTCCACCACTTCTGCTGCTGCAGTGGCAGACTGACGGCCTGTCATAAGACACCGCACAGGAGCTCTTCAAGACAGTGCGGATACATGCGCACACCTCTGAGCATGCACGCACACAATTACCTATGAGAAGAAGCCAACGGTTTGCGGATTGTCACCCTGACGCCCCATTTCAGATTGTTGTTTTTCAGTCTGTTGAGGAGTGCATACATTTTATATTTTATGCCCGACTGTGTATAATTGTACCGGTATTTGGATTTTTGTTAATGTGTTGCCTGTTTTATATGTGTCTGTGACTCCGTTTGTGTTGTGCTCTTTTTGTGACTGTGTGTGCATGCTTGCTGACTTGTCACTACCATTCAGGGGTAATGGATGGGGAGGGACAGGGGACATGCAGTGCTGACAGACAGACACCAGCTCATGGAGGAACTCTGACACATCATGAATTATGCAGGATACAGCTGCGGCAGGGCACATACACTTCAGTCATGGATATAAATGTACGCAGTGCCAGCCATGTAATGTGTGCCCAGAACATGCAGCATAGTCAGTGTTGTAGCCCCAGGCTAGCACTACTCCTTATATGGCTCGGGTGAGAGATGGGCAAATGCTGGAATATTAAGTTTATTTTTCAGCAAAATGGGCGTCCATTTTCTTCCTTGGCTGGGAGAAATTGAGAATAAAAAAGTGCAACAATAGCTATTAAGATGGTTCAGAGTTAAAACTAAACACAAGATATGCCCATTAAAGCACCTTATGTTTTGTGTTTAACCTAAAGTGCTTGAACGCCAGATAGAAGAGGTCTGCCACAAAACCTAAGTTCCCTTGAAAGGATGGTGGGTCATTAGTTTGTGTGATCGATCCCTGTCCTGTCACTGATGTGGTAAAATTGACACAAGTTGTGTCTTGTTGAGGTACAAAAGCATAAGATGCGGCAGCTGTACTATTTAACTATGACTCCATTTAGTTATTCATTTAATTTGGGCCTGTGCTGCAAAATGACATTTGCAAAGTGCAGAGAAGCAAGATTGCCCATTTATCAAACCAAAACGAATTGTCCCGGCCTCGTTTCCCAACATGAATTGATCTTAGAGGTTAAGACTAATTTCTAAGAGCATTTGTATGGACACCTATTAAATTCTTCCATTTTAACATTATCGGTCTTTACGTGAACCATAATATATAGCAAAGATACATTCAATAAAAATCATTAAATAGCCTACTTAATGTCAATAAATAGCCAGAGCTTCCTGCTTGAAGCATTTTATATGATAAATGTTACTGGATGGAGGTTTAGGAAAGTAAATCTGGTGTTCCTCAAACAAAGCTAAGGCATATGTGAGCAAAAAGCCCTTTCCTTCGAAGCTGCGCTGAAATATAAGAATAAAATACAAGTACTGTATATTAAGTTGAAGTTGCCAAAATCCAGTAGGTTACGCCTCTGTCTATCCAAGCTCAGTCCTCATTGTGAGGGGTGAATATCATTGCTCTGGGTGCCTTTGCATAACTGATGAATAAGAGAATGGCAATGGAAATTGGCAGATATGGTCATGGACACTTCATGGCCATTTGATGCAAATCAACCATTTTATGAATATATCCTTGAAAGGAAGGGTAAAGACACTCTTCCTATCCCTTGCAATTTCCATTTCCCCTTAAGTTAGTCTACAGGGCTATTTATTTATTTTGTACATGTAAAGAGCTTCACACATGTTGCATAAAACACTTGATACACAGAAAATATCAGTGGTCTGGATAAAAAACTAAATCCTCACATTTTATAAACAAACCCCTAAACTGTAAACTAACAGTGTTGCAGTTCCATCTGACAGTGTTCAGTCTTCCTAAAATAAGTGGGCAGGAGGAACTTGTAAAGTTTGAGTGCCTTTTATTGATGATGCTTTCAGGATATAAGTAAGAAGTAACAGGGGCTTTATGAGCGTCTTAGCTTTAAGATGCTTTTATGAAAGAGGACCTGGGACTGTAAGGATTTTTTTATTTTTTTTACCAGCTGATGGTCCCTGCATGAAATAATTGGACATAACGTCTGTGAACATCCCCTCCCCTGTTTAGGTCTCGGATGCAGGTTTATTGACTGAATCGCTGAACTGCTCCTATAAGATGAATGGGGAGGTAGCCTTAATATTTTCTTTTATTTTCAGCTCATTATCTTTCTCCTCTCAAGCCCCTATAAGCTTATTAGGATGCTTGGCCACTAGTTAAAAATGTCTGTCACTATGCTGTCAGTTCTGTAACTAATGGCCATCTCCGCAGTCCTCGGCTGGCCTCTCGCTAGCTTCTCAAAGGATGCTGTGGACTGCTGAAGGGGGAAGAGCATTTGATCAGATGTTGATGGACACCTCTCCCTTTCATCTTTCAATTCATTGCAGTCTCAAGTCCTTACAAGCACTTTTAATCAGTGGTACTGAATCATTTGGAGGCTAGTTTAGCATCAACAGTGTTCTTTAAGGACAAGGAGAAAGAGATAAAAGATTTTTTATGTGTGGTGTTAATGATGCAATTTAGATTTGTGACTCCTACGCACTCCTAGAGGTTTATGTTCAAGAGCACCATCATTGAGCCCTGGTGCATTACACCTACACTGTAAATTGTTGTTTTATTGGTAGGAAAAACTCCCATTTCCTCAAGTCATGATCATTAACCACCGCACTTTGTCTTTCGAAGTGATTCTCTCATAAAGAAACATGATCTAAAGAGGAGAGTGTTATGTTTATGTGAATGAAAAGGCAACTTTTTCATCAGAGCTTCAATATTCTTTGTTTCGCCACTGACATATTTGATGAGTTTTTATGCCCTTTTCTGTAGTGTATGGGGACAGAAGAAGGGGGGAGTGAGAGAAAGAACATATATGGACAAAGTTGAGATGTGAAGAAAGGATAGGATTTTTAATTATTGAGTACTGGCAAATGAGGGAGGATAGAGGAGAAAGGGGATGGAAAAGGAAAGCTAAATGTTGGTGATTCATAATGAGGTATAAAAATGGAAGAGGAAAAATAGCAGTGAAGAAGAGGAGGAGGATGGGAGGAGACAAGTGGATGGCCAGTGAGTTCATGAGGAAACTTTGAAGGCAGTGAGCGAAGGAGTATGAAGCCCTGAGGTCACGCTGGCATATTGACTAGGACAGAGAGCAGAAGGGGGCCAGACAAACAATTTGTTCCCCTCAGACCTCATTTACATTGATGTCAAGCTCCAGGAAGCTTGTCACTTTTAGAGAGAAAGACACGCTAGATAGTCAAAAGCTCAGAAGGCTGAAAGACGGGCAAAACTACGAATAGATCAATAATCAGGCAGCCGGAGGCACACAGAAGCAGGACGAGAAACAGCAAATGGAAGGAAATACAGCTGTTCAGGCAAATATGAAGAGGTAAATAAACAGTTGCAAGTCGATAAAAATGGGTTACATGTGCATTAAAAACAGGCCTGTCCAGGTTAAATTGCACTGGACAGAAGAGTTGCTAATAGCAAGTGTTGCTTACACAATAGCAGGCAAGAAAAAAACATTGACAGCTCCCATGATGCCTCACTGCAGCTCTCCCTCTCTCCCCCTTTTGCTCCAGGACTTACCCGCAAGGCCTGGGGGGGCTTTGACTGCTTAAGCTCAAGCGGCTTGTTTAAGCACAATGATTATGTATTCATTATTTATTTAGAGACGGCCTTACAAAGCACTCACTCCATCACCCATAATTAGCGTGTCTTAATTGGGCCCTGCTAATGGCCGCGGAACTGTCGTTTAGCTGAGCACAACCTGCTGCTTCTACCTAAATGACACATCTCCCAGGGATAGCTTGCTGCTGTGGCTGCTGCAGTGCAGCGAAATGCACTGGGCACCGGGCAGCTATGTTGCTTTAAGGGCCAGCGGAAATTACATTGCATCTTTTTCTCTGCTGCACCATGCAGATCTGCTTTTTTTTTTTTTTTTTTTCATGTCCTGTGCTCAATTCTGAGGGAAAATCAGTATCCAAAAGTGAAAAATGATGGTTTCATGATGGAACTGTCTACTCTATCTGTGCATGTACCACTCGGAGTGCCGTTGTTTCTCTCCCTAAGGGTAACTGCTTTGCATATGGACACTTTAAACATAAGCAACACAAAGCAGTAACTGTCCTGGTTCTATTGTTCACCGACAGTGACACAGACTAACCGCTAGACAGCAGCCTGCTACACAAAAAAAGAGCCACAGAGACTTTGAAACAGAACCCAAATTAGCTTTCTGGGTAATGTCTCCTTCTTATCTAGAGCCTTGGACACATATCTTGTGTTGCACCTTGACTTACTGAATGAGCTACCAAACAACCACCTGCAGTTTGAAACGTGCCCTAGCTAATTAGCTAATCAGCTCTAGCACACGGAACACCTTAAAAACTTAACAGCATATGTCAAGTTCAATCAGTTCGGATGCTAAATGGTGTAGTCCTTATAATTAAACCTGCTTTAACTGATTTGTGGCCACTTAGGGCCAGCTAAACAAGGTGTAAACACAGCACTGACATATTTACACCTTATAAAGTTGATATAGCAAGCATGTTAACAAACAGATGCATATTTACACATCTGTCAGACACTGGGCAAAATTAGCATTCGTGTAGCAATATAGTCATTTCATAATTGTCAATGTAAAAATAGTGTTTAGTGCTGCTTCAAAATCCACTGCTAACACAACTTCCTGGCCTTTAAGCTACAGGGTAGCAGGTAACAGCACAAGTTTGTTTACATTGTATCTCAGTTCCCTTTGGCTCAGCTGTCAGTCAAACACACAAACACACCTGTCCTCCCAATCAGAGGCCAAAGCAGCACTTCTGGTACATCTGTGGAAATCTTTTTTTTCTCCTACTTTCAAAAATAAAAACAATCGTTCTGAAATTCACTTTTACATGTGTTTTGACTGCAAAACGTGGGTGACAAATTCAATTTTACTTCAAAGTGTGGAGGAATTTTACAGCTATAGGTAAGTGATACAGAGTAATTGCTTTCTGTATGCGCTTTTAGCTACCGATTGTTCACAAGGCTTGTGTCCAATTTACCATGATTACTCATCCACTCTCCCACTCAAGTGCTCGCAGATATGGATTTGCGTTTCAATGTCTCTTTCATCTTCAGGAAGCCAGTCTGTAACTCAATTTGCCTCGGGTTTCATGATGATTGATTGATTATTTGAGTTCACTCTTTCTCCTAATGAAGACTGAGGACCAGTGACAATCACTCAATTACACTTTACTGTACATAAAAGAGTAGGGATCTGGAAAACCATTTCTTACCTTATCGCTGTGTCATGCACGTGCCAATAAAAGCTCTGTATACACCGCCATCGACCTAAAGGTTCTGCAGCCTTTTTTGCAGCCATCATCGCAAATGTGACCTGACACGACAAATTCAGCTCAGTTTAAAATCCGCTTATTTTCAAATCAAGTCACGTCAATAGATATAGATCTATATTTCATAGAGAGCAGGTCTAGACCATACTCTTTACGATATTTTTTACAGAGACCCAAGATTCCTCCATGACCAAGCATTTAGCATCTGACTCTGAAAAGGTTCCGTTAAGATCCAGAGATGTTTCTGAATAATTCCTCCCAGAGGATCAGGATTATTAGGTAGACCTCTGTGGAAATGGAAATCAGGTTAGGTTGTATGGGTAATTGTACATCTGACAGCAGTAGCTTGTTCTGCAATGAGCGATGCAGAGCAGCAGAACAGTGTCCCAACCCCCGGGGCTATCTGTCAGTCAAGGAAGGGAAATGACATGGGGAGAGTCGTGACGGTGGAGGTAGGAAGGAAAGAAGGAAAGGGTCAATGCACAGAACTGTACCTGTCAAGGATCAGAGTAGGCAGCGAGGACAACGTGAAGAGGTTGGAGGGAGCGGGCGCAATGAAAGGGAAGGATGAGGAAGAAGAGGACAGGGTAGACTAAACTCTAAACTCTGCCGTTTTCTGCTCAGGGATGAGGGAAGTTGATGATGAGGGCACCTCTGTTTTTGCCTAAGCTTTGAGACCGAGATAGACAGGTGAAGTGAAAAAGGAACCCATGGAAAGGTGAAGGCAGAGGATGAAGAAAGAAAGGAAGGGGGTGTTCATAGCAGAGTGGCATGTCCAGCCCAGGAGGGTGCAGAGGAAAGACCGACTGCTTTTTCCTTACTTTGTCTTCCGAGAGCTGCCTTAATAGAGCCCTTGTTTCCAGGCTGCCATGCAGGATAACAAGTAGGATAACTGCAGTCCGTCCCATCGTCTCTCTTTCTCCTCCTTCACCTGTTCCTCCTCCTCTTCCTGCTTTGTCCTTCTACTCCTCTTCGTCTCCTCCACCACCTCCTCCTCCTCTTTCCTGCTACGCCCGTTCTCCTCCTCATCCAGCCCATTCCCATCCTCCTCCTCCTCTTCCTGCTTTGTCCTTCTACTCCTCTTCGTCTCCTCCACCACCTCCTCCTCCTCTTCCTGCTTTGTCCTTCTACTCCTCTTCGTCTCCTCCACCACCTCCTCCTCCTCTTCCTGCTTTGTCCTTCTACTCCTCTTCGTCTCCTCCACCACCTCCTCCTCCTCTTCCTGCTTTGTCCTTCTACTCCTCTTCGTCTCCTCCACCACCTCCTCCTCCTCTTCCTGCTTTGTCCTTCTACTCCTCTTCGTCTCCTCCACCACCTCCTCCTCCTCTTCCTGCTTTGTCCTTCTACTCCTCTTCGTCTCCTCCACCACCTCCTCCTCCTCTTCCTGCTTTGTCCTTCTACTCCTCTTCGTCTCCTCCACCACCTCCTCCTCCTCTTCCTGCTTTGTCCTTCTACTCCTCTTCGTCTCCTCCACCACCTCCTCCTCCTCTTCCTGCTTTGTCCTTCTACTCCTCTTCGTCTCCTCCACCACCTCCTCCTCCTCTTCCTGCTTTGTCCTTCTACTCCTCTTCGTCTCCTCCACCACCTCCTCCTCCTCTTCCTGCTTTGTCCTTCTACTCCTCTTCGTCTCCTCCACCACCTCCTCCTCCTCTTCCTGCTTTGTCCTTCTACTCCTCTTCGTCTCCTCCACCACCTCCTCCTCCTCTTCCTGCTTTGTCCTTCTACTCCTCTTCGTCTCCTCCACCACCTCCTCCTCCTCTTCCTGCTTTGTCCTTCTACTCCTCTTCGTCTCCTCCACCACCTCCTCCTCCTCTTCCTGCTTTGTCCTTCTACTCCTCTTCGTCTCCTCCACCACCTCCTCCTCCTCTTCCTGCTTTGTCCTTCTACTCCTCTTCGTCTCCTCCACCACCTCCTCCTCCTCTTCCTGCTTTGTCCTTCTACTCCTCTTCGTCTCCTCCACCACCTCCTCCTCCTCTTCCTGCTTTGTCCTTCTACTCCTCTTCGTCTCCTCCACCACCTCCTCCTCCTCTTCCTGCTTTGTCCTTCTACTCCTCTTCGTCTCCTCCACCACCTCCTCCTCCTCTTCCTGCTTTGTCCTTCTACTCCTCTTCGTCTCCTCCACCACCTCCTCCTCCTCTTCCTGCTTTGTCCTTCTACTCCTCTTCGTCTCCTCCACCACCTCCTCCTCCTCTTCCTGCTTTGTCCTTCTACTCCTCTTCGTCTCCTCCACCACCTCCTCCTCCTCTTCCTGCTTTGTCCTTCTACTCCTCTTCGTCTCCTCCACCACCTCCTCCTCCTCTTCCTGCTTTGTCCTTCTACTCCTCTTCGTCTCCTCCACCACCTCCTCCTCCTCTTCCTGCTTTGTCCTTCTACTCCTCTTCGTCTCCTCCACCACCTCCTCCTCCTCTTCCTGCTTTGTCCTTCTACTCCTCTTCGTCTCCTCCACCACCTCCTCCTCCTCTTCCTGCTTTGTCCTTCTACTCCTCTTCGTCTCCTCCACCACCTCCTCCTCCTCTTCCTGCTTTGTCCTTCTACTCCTCTTCGTCTCCTCCACCACCTCCTCCTCCTCTTCCTGCTTTGTCCTTCTACTCCTCTTCGTCTCCTCCACCACCTCCTCCTCCTCTTCCTGCTTTGTCCTTCTACTCCTCTTCGTCTCCTCCACCACCTCCTCCTCCTCTTCCTGCTTTGTCCTTCTACTCCTCTTCGTCTCCTCCACCACCTCCTCCTCCTCTTCCTGCTTTGTCCTTCTACTCCTCTTCGTCTCCTCCACCACCTCCTCCTCCTCTTCCTGCTTTGTCCTTCTACTCCTCTTAAATAGTATTTGACTGCTCAGTTGTACTTTGAACAATTTCATACAGCCGTATTGGGGAGAAGAGGATGATTCAAACTAATTCAGCTCTTTTTTTTTTTTCTCATGCTGCTTTCCCCCTTAAAAGCTCCCTGTTCTTTCATAACGCTGGAATTCACAGGCAACAGAGAGCATTGGATATTTCTCTTCAGGAGTGGGGAGGATGTATATTAATTTCCAAAGATAGGGTAGTTATAGCATTTGCTGTAGACTCATGATTTTTAAGCAGTGTCCTTTTAATCCAGCATTGCTGTCCTAAGGGGGGGGGGGTTAGGTGCTCTGCTCTCACCAAACTCATGTAATTAGTGAAATGAGAGCTTTAGCTTTCAAGTCTGCCACACTAAAAGAGAGATCTTTTTGAACCTGACCAGTGTGGAAAACAGAAAAAAAGAATATGCTTCAGGTTTTTTTTTTTTTTTTTTGCAAACCTGCAGCTGACTCAGACAAATGTGGGTAATTTTTAAATAGATAAGGCTCTAATCTGCGGGACATTTGATCAATGGTTAATCTGCTGCAAAAATTCTATTAAAAGGCTGAGGGCTCATTAGCCAATAGATCTTAATCCCATTACTGCCTGGGCGGTGGGGGACCGTGAGCCCGTCTGCCTGTCGCTCTGTGGGGGGATAGTGTTGCAGGCAGTCGCAGAGAAGGTCAGACGTGGCACACTGCCATTTTCATAATGAGAGCAGAGCATCATGCATCATGCACAATCATAAAAAAGCCATCACTGGCTATGCAGACACATTTAATCACAGTGCATGTCTCCGCCTAACATATTTAGCCTTACTGTGTAATAACAGGCTTTACAGTATTTCCTCTCTCAGCCTGGCCCTTACTTTAATTAAATATAAGTTGAAATATCAGAGTGATCTGTTTCCCCGTGCATATTATGGTCATTGTTGGAAATTATATTGGATGGTTCCTGGTTGATGTCTGTCGGAAAGCTGCAGGGCTGCTTTGTGAAACAAAAGGAACAGAACAGAAAGGAAACAAGGAAACACAGTTAAAAACAGACGAATATAGGAGGACGGGGAGAAAATAAAATACAGAGAGGAGAAAGTCGCGGCACGTAATCTAAGTCTTGTATTAAAGACAAAAGCTGAAGGAGGAGGCAGAGTCAGGGATATTTCTAAGTGGAGCCCTGTGAAAACAAACATCAGCTCCCTCTATTGACACCCACCCGCCGGCTGTGGTATAAGATGTGTCAAAGCCCTTCGCTGAGCTTCTTGGCACGTCACCTCATAGAAACTACTCATGTCCAAAGTTTAATAAAAGTGTACTTACACCTCTAAATTTATTTGTTTGCCGGCATGTGTTGGAGGATTAGACCGTATAGGATTTTTATTGGCCTTGCAAAATACAATCCAATACAGTATAAGGCACTACAATACATCTCTGGCTACTAAGAATAGGCTTGTTATATTAGATTCATTCCTTCCCTGCTATCATTTATTGATACCATTGTCCTTCCCTGGCTATGTAACTATGCTTGATCAATAAAGCCCATGGACTAGATTTCACTCAAATGCCAGACACGTTGTTTTATCAATTATGAATCAGTCAGTGTTGAAAATGCCTACCAGGCAGGAATGGAGCTCAGTAGCCCATTCACTGTAAAGAGCATATTTTAAAACCAACACGATGCTGATTGTATATGGTTCTTTTCTCTCCTCTTTTCTCTTCTCTTCTCTTCAGATATTGATGAGTGTGCTGACGGCTTTGTTGAGTGTGATAGCAAATCCACTTGTGTCAACTTGCCCGGCTGGTACCACTGTGAGTGCCGTGATGGCTACCATGACAACGGCTTGTTTTCCGCCAATGGGGAGTCATGTGTAGGTGAGTGGCCCACCTTCGATTAAGCCGGGGGAATCAAATTTTTAACATTTGACACCAAGATCCCCGAAAAACACAAATGTGACTCCTGTCGCCTGTAAAACACAATTTCATTGGTAAAACCTAAGTCACACAGTATGGGCAAACATCAATCTCACATGTGCTTTTCATATAAGGAGCAAAAATTTTACTTGTGATTTTATCACATGTGAAACAGCAACACGAAAACAGACATATCATGAATGTTTCATGTCATGAAAAAATGTTTTTAAACAGAAATAATTTTTTCTTTTTTTCGTTACGTTTGTTAATTTAGATGTTCAATTGTGTCCAAAATTTACATTTTTACATGTGTCTGAACTTTCGATGCCATTTGGATCTAAAATCTACTCAATACGATGTGAAACTTATTTTTTAAAATACATTTTTTAACTCAGTTCTTTCATCCAAATGACATTTAAATACCGTTTAACATTGTAAGAAAATGACCTTTTTTGGCATCTTATAGCTCCACAATGTCTCACGAATGAAAAACGCCCTGTTCATTTTTCATTAAAATGGCTTTTTATTACTACATCTCAGTCAAAACACAGCTTTAAGGGTCTTCTCTTTGATTTCTGGCGTTAGAATTTAGAGATTAAAGTTACAGTAGCAAGCAATGAAGACGGTGCCTTTTAATTAACGGAAACTTTGTTGAAGTGTGTGTGTCACCCACCATCAGAAAAAAATCAAAATTTTTGTATCATAAGATGTTTTGTTACGCTTCTGCAAGTAATGGTATGATTGGATAGGTATGTCATTATCAGTGTGTTTTTCTCTCGAAATGTCAGTTTTCTTTTTGCAGGCCTGTTCATTTTCTGGAACATTCTCTCTGATACAGCCTGTCAGGAGAAGCGTCAGCTGTCAGAGTGGAAACCCTCCATCTACAGTAACATCGAAGCATTCCCTGTAACAATAGTGCTAGCGCTGCTCCACTCGTTGACCCCATCTGGGCTGTCAGTTTGAGTCGGGGCGCAGCAGGGGGGGGGGGGGAAAGCACATTAAAGGCGCTCTCAAGAAAAACGAACGTGTCTGCGTCTCACAAAGCAAAGTTTTAATTTGACCAAAAGTGGGTTTCTGGGTTACATTACAGTTGTATACTGAATGTTTTCCCCAGCATCTGGAGAATGATGTACTGCTACATTTTACAGTTGGATTAGAGGCTCTGACACAGTTGTGTTGAGCAGCTTATGGGTGCAGAGAGTAGGTCAGTGTTTTTATTCAGAAAGGAAAAAACGCATGTCACCTCATTGATACATGTTGAATGTGTAGCAATACTGCGACAGGACAGGCTGTTTTACCTTGTCTCTGTGTTACTAAGGCAACATTACCAGGCTTGTAATAAAAAATCCACAAGTCACGCATAAACTGTGTTATCCGCACAGAGCATATGTATGATGTCATCTTTTTTTTGTGCTCTCCGCAGACATTAATGAATGCAAGACAGGGAGGAACACCTGTGCCAACGACACAGTGTGCTTCAACCTGGAGGGAGGCTATGACTGCCGGTGCCCCCACGGGCACAACTGCACCGGCGACTGTATCCATGACAACAAGGTCAAGCACAGCGGGCAGATCTGGGTGCTGGACAGCGATAGGTGCTCCGTATGCTCCTGTCAGGTGAGAACCAGAGGGAGATGGACGCGGAGAGGACAGAGACAAAGACAGCTGAGAGCGAAGCACAAAGATAGACAGAGAGTAGCAAAGCAGAGGTAAATGGGTTAGTTGAAGCAGACGCTGACTGACAGGATGGATATGACAAAAAAAACAAAAGACAGAGAGACACATAGGAACAGAGAAAATGTGCTGAATGCCGTATAGTTGAGCAGCGATGTTCCCTCTCTCTCTCTCTCTCTGTTGCTGCATGTGTTTCCAACTAGTCTACGATTTCATTTTTTTTCTCCTTTGTTTTCTTCTCTCTCCACCATCTAAGTGTCTAAACAAAGAACAACAAAGCGATTGTAAACCTGTTCTTTCCTGTGAACGACGCTAATCAGCAGCAAATGTTGCCTTTATCTTGTCCTGTGAACACACTGCTCCTCTTAAACCAGTTTTGAAAAATCCTGAAGCACATAGTGATGCAGTGGATGATGTATTTAACCAAAATTTGGTTAATTGTTATCGAAACCAACCCCTGCAGTTGAGTATATTGTTGTGGAGCTTTTTCAAGGTCAGATCTGGTAACTTTGATGTGTGAATTTGCGCCTAGTTGACCTTTAAATGCTGTTTCATTCACTACCTCTCTGGAAAAATCTAAATTGCAGTGCGCACAGAGCCATGATACATGATTAAGTACATGGTGTAACTGCATGTCCTTAAAGCTGCACTAATCAATGTTTTGTATTTACTTTAATAGGGAACCGTTTGCGAACAAGTTAGCCATATAAACTATATTAAAGTTAATAGCATGTAAGTAAGTTGATAATATGTTTAATCAAACATTTTATTACAAGCAGAGGTATAATTCATCAGGCTGGGACTTTAATTTTTGGTTACGTAGTCAGCAAGCTAGCTTGCTCATTGTGCTACCTAGTAATGTAGCTAGTGAGCTAGCTTCTGCTACTGCCTGTAGTAGCAATGAAACATCAGGGAACTCCGCTCTGCCAATGTCTGACGCGACCGGGCTCATAAAATCCACTGGTATATAACATATGAAATATGAGTGAAAAAACAAAAACATACAGCAGGAGCAAGTACAGACCACGAATTTAAACCAGCTCCACTCAGAATTAAAGACTGTCCCAGTTTTCACCCCTTATCCTTTTTGAAGAAAATCAGGGGATGTGTAGGAAGAACGTGGCACGGAAAGATGCAATGCACATGGAAACACTGGTACAATAAACCCTGATGTGACAGTGCTGTTGACAGTGACTGTGATGCCGTAGTGATGAGCAATTTAATAAAAGCGCATGAGCTATATGTATGTAGTGATTTGTCTGAGGTCTACCAGAGTGACTCAGGCTTTTTGATGTAGATGTTTTGATTGATTTCTGATACCAAAGTGACAAGGCATCAGGGAACAGCTGGACCGGAAAACTAATTCCATCATCCCAAACACACTTTCCCTTCGTGATTATCAGGTCATGGACCAGTCGTACTTTGCATTTCAGCGTTTCACTCAACCTAATGCCAAGTGTCTGGCAGTAGAGGAAGGTGATTACAGTGGATTAGTGTCGGTAGCGAATGATCAAGTGGCAAATTATTCATTTGATTACAAAGGACCAGGGCAGAAATGGCTCCCTAATTAAATGAGTCATATTAATTGATTTGAGAGATGGAAGAGCTGCCTGTCAAAATTAGTCGCATTGAGTGGTTGAGGGAGCAGAGGAGATGTTATTGTTTTGGAGGTGGGTGGACACAGCTGGATATTAGATGGAAAGCTGCATCTAAGTGATGGGTGAAACCAAGGTCAAACATCACAGAAAAGACAAAGACTGGGTGGTGTCCAGACTGAGGTCATGCAATATGCAAATTGGCGAGAAAAATTAAATTGACAGAAACTATGCACATTGAAGAATCGGAAGATTTGAATGTCAATTTATAGTTGTCATACATTTTGTAAATATTTGTTTCATAAATATTTATATATTATATTATATTATATTATATTATATTATATTTGAGAGCCAGCTGATCATAACTGATTTCTTTAAATATACTGTATATACTTTTTTATTGAACCTTTATTTAAGCAGGAAAGCCCGTTTAAGATGTAAAGCCTCTTTTTCAAAAGTGTCCTGGCTAAAATATGCAGCGAAAACTGTGACAGACTAACAATATAAATACAGATAACACGAAGAATGTCGGAGCATGGTAACTGAAAAATAATGAAAATTAAAATTACCCTAACGTACCTGCTTTGGTCTCCACCTGAAAATCTTTGTAACGTCATTCCACATCTCTCTACTTTAAACTATCTAATAAAAGCATAAAAATGCCCTTTAAAAAATGTAATTAATGAATAAATAAATAAATAAATAATGAAGATCGCATCCTAAACAACCTAAAGTGGAAACTAAAGTAGATCTTTAAGCTATTGAGATATTTTTGATGCATCATTGCATGTGAGATTTAAAAAACTTAAGTCGCTGAAGTTAAATTTATGTTTATATGTTTGGATTATTTTTATTTTGGCAGTATGTTGTTGTTGTTTTTTTTTCTGTGAAGATTTATTATTTCAATATTCTATTTTGATGCATGTTGAAGTAAGGACTTATTTGAGTGATATGTGGTAGGAAAAAAGTATGATAGCACCATGTGACCATTAATGGATGCAGTTGGGCGCAAAATAATCACTGATGAGAGACACTTGATCAACACATACTGAAGAAGGCAGATCTCAGAATATCAAAGAAAATGTGTGAGGACTTACTCTTCCTGTTTGTGAAGCAACCTAAAGAATAATTGATATAAAGGCAACAATTTTTTGCCTACTATATATAATATCTAGGATCCATAGTGGATGGTCTTAATTATCGACTAATCTGTCAATTATTGTCTCACAGAAAGTCAGAAAAAGGTAAAGAATGCCCATCACAATTTCTCAAAACCCAAATTGATTCAGATGTCTTGTTTTGTCTGACCATGGCTCCAAAATCCAAAGATATGTAGGTTTAATATCATAGAAGACCAAGAGAAACAGCAAATATTCACATTTGAGTAGAATTTGTGGCATTTTTGCTTTAGAAAATAAACTATTAATCAATGATCAAAATAGTTGCTGATTGTTTCCATGTGTCTGCGCAACATTGTGTCTGAGATAAATATTACTACATTTGTTTCCTTTATGGATTAGACAGTTACTCATTAAAGTGGCAACACCAGATGTGAGTAGGAGAGAAATATGTGACGAAGTCAATGAGATGAATTCAGACCCACAGCAGTTCCCATATGTGGAAAGCATCTTAAATCACTGAAACAACAAAACAGGAAGGTAACACTTGTTCAAACACCACACTGAGGAACAGGAACTCCTGAAGAACTGCTGTTCATCAGTATTCAGAAAATATATATCTCAGTTTGCTGTTTCTTGCGTGTAGTAGGAGCTGAGATTGAATAACCATAAAATGAGGCCACGGAACAGTTGCTAGGGATACATAGCCTTTAGTACAATATTTACGATCAACATACTTGTTTAAGGATCCCATTAAACAAATGGCCTTGGCTTTGCATGCATGTATATAAATGTGTGCTCATGCCTGTGTGCAGTCCTGCGTTGAGTGTTGATTGTGCTCACGTTACATGTGTGTTTGTGCTGTGCGCTCAGGCTGGCCAAGTCATGTGCCGCAGGATGGTTTGCGACTGCGACAACCCCAACGCCGACCTGTTCTGCTGCCCCGAGTGCGACCCTCGCCTGAGCAGCCAGTGTCTGCACCAGAACGGCCTGCTCACTTACAGCAGCGGGGACACATGGGTGGAGAACTGCCAGCAGTGCCAATGCCTGGTTAGTAGGGGCATATTTACTAACCCCCCCCCCCATATTTGTGTGATTTACATGGCAGGAATGTAGTCAATGCTTTTAGCCAGAGCCATATACGACGAGAGTGAATACATAAGTGAAACATAAAGACTAAAGCCCACAAGAAATGTAACAAATGTGCTCGTCTCTGTGGAAATGCAGACAAATGAGATATGTGCTCAGTAAAGAAAGTAATTGAGAGAAGTTTTGTGGCCAGAGAGGGGGAGTGATTAAGAGGTGAATAGGAAGGGTGCAGAGAGGAGGAAATGAAGATTGGTTTTCATCATCTGCGGAAAAAGAAGGGGAGGTGAGTGATTAGTGAGATTTTTAAGAATTCAAAGGATCCTGTGCACTATTGCCTGCTGTACTGGAATTATACATTTAATTGAAGGATACTTCCAAGGTTAAGAGAA
Organism: Xiphias gladius; assembly: GCF_016859285.1. Taxonomy (NCBI): domain Eukaryota; kingdom Metazoa; phylum Chordata; class Actinopteri; order Istiophoriformes; family Xiphiidae; genus Xiphias; species Xiphias gladius. The sequence continues at coordinate 22,193,359 of NC_053407.1, read as the reverse complement.
GAGGAGAAAATGTGTGTGTGTCTCAAAAGGGGGAGAGCACAACAGTGTGTACCATCTGTGTGGGCTTTGAGAAGATTGTAAAGACTGTATGCCCTTGTTGATTGATAGGAATTTGCTGCGTGTTTGGTTTCTGTGGCTATTCGTGTCCTCCACATGCAATCCTTTTTCTCATTCTATACAAACTAACATTGTGTTCTGCGGTGGAAGTTGCCTCCACGCGTTATAAAACACACGCGCTGTTTTCTTTGTGTTCACATCTTCTTTTCCAAGGTTTACACGGTGTTGCTGTTCAAACAACAGGGAGGCATTTCATAAGTCTTCTCTGATCAACTTGACCAGAACAATAAATCCTTCTACCTGTCATGCCCCTCTCAACATATAGCTCTATGCATATTACATGCAAATGTCTTGCTTTACATTCTACCCCACTGTCTTGTCTCACCAACACTCAGCTGTAACACACACCCACACCAGTGTCACCCCGTCTGTTCAGTGACTCACAAATCATATTCACTGTGGATCTCAGACGAGCACTTTACAACTCCTTTTTTTTTTTTTTTTCCCGCTCTTTGTTGCTTTTAAAGATCACTCATACTTGTAGCTAATATAAGTTGGCTCCAGTCTGACAGATTTATGGTCTGAGTAGCAACAGCAACCCCCCCCCCGCCATTGTAATGCTGTCCTGATGCCCAGGCCTGAGGGCTGCTTTTTGGATTTCGTACAGCAAACCATTATTGAGGAGCTTGAAAATCACTGCTCAGCTGAGAGGCAGTGGGAAAGCACAGTCGGCTGAGAATGGGTTCGCTCGGCTTAACTCTCGCCGAGGCTCTGCTCACTGTAGGCACTTATATATGTTGACACAAGTGGACACAAACACATTTTGAGAATGTTGGCACGCCTGTCACAGCAGCAGAGCACACACAAACATACACACAAACAGTATACAAACACAAGTGTGTACATGGTTTTATGTACATAAGTATTTGGACAGGGACACGATTCTGTAATTTTTGCCTCTGTACACCACCACAATGGATTTGATACAAAACCATCAAGATGTGGTTGAGCTGTAGATATTCAGCTTTAATTTAAAGGGTTTCACAGAATATCACATGAACCGTTTAGAAATTACAGCCATTTTTAAACATATTCCCTCGTTTTCAGAGGCTCAAAAGTAATTAGACAATTGACAATTGATCAATTTCATGGCCAGGTGTGGCCTGTTCCCTTGTTATTTCATGACAGATTAAGCATATAAAAAGGTCTGGAGCTGATTCCGAGTGTTTAATTTGCATTTGGTAGCTGTTCATGGGAAAGTATGCAGTGCAAAGAGGTGCTGGTGCAAATGAGGGAGGCCATCATTAGGCTGAAAAAACAAAAGAAACCTATCAGACAGATGATAGACATTTTAGGAGTGGCCAAATCAACAATCTGGTTCATTCTTAAACAGAAAGAATGTACTGGTGAGCTCAGCAACACCATATTCTTCAATGACCAAGTCAGTCACCTCGACACATGCTTTTCACTTACTGAAGGCAAAACTGAGGGCACGAAGACCCACAAATAAGCAGCAACTAAAGGCGGCTGCAGAAAAAGGCCTGGCAAAGCATCTCAAGGGAGGAAACTCAGCACTTGGTTATGTCCATGGGTTCCAGACCTCAGGCAGTCATTCACTGCAAAGGATTTTCATCCAAGTATTAAAAATGATCCTCATGTTTATAATTATTTTGGTTTGTCCAATTACTTCTGAACGTCTGAAAATGAGGGACGATGTATAAAAAGGATTCAATTCCTAAATGGTTAATGTGATATTTTAATTAAATGCCTTGAATTAAAGCTGAAAGTCTTCACTTCAGTCACACCTTGATGGCTTCATTTCAAATCCATTGTGGCGGTGTACAGAGGCAAAATTATGTCACCGTCCAAATACTTATGCACCTAAATGTAGTATACGTTACATTACATAAACATGTACTCACGCTTGAGAATGTAGGCAAACCTGTCACCACGGCAACATATACTCATCCTGTCATACAACCACGCATACACACAGACAGACATAAAAATAAACTCAAGTAAAGATGCACAGAGACATACACGCAAAGCAACGGACCATCAGCCACCAAGTATAAAGGGCAGACTTGAAAGGGCGAGGTAGAAGGCTGTTGTGCAATATCACGCAGGGATGTGAGAGAAACCTGGAATGCTGCTACACTTGGCAGAGCTGTGGCTGTCCAGGCTCAGCAGAGGCCTTCAGCCACAGTGACAGCAGGCAGATGGGCAAAACATTCTCCCAGGACCAGGATGAGAATCCTTCTCTGTTACCCATGAAATCATCTGAAATCAAGAATGTGGCCTTTGCAGGATGTGCACACTTGTGATTTGCTATCTTGTTAAATCGTCAGAGGATCAAAGAGGCATTGAGTTCCTTAGCCATAGGTTGTACTTTAGGTCGAGGCGCATGATTGTTGCAGGCTAATTCAAAGATAAATGCCACTGGTTTTTATTATCCTCGAGGCGTTTTGTGACATTAAGTCTTATACACAGTGAATCCTTACATATGTCTACGTAAAGGCAAAGAGGTTTCAATTGCAGTGAGATACAATGGACACTGAATGCAAATCCACATTAAAATAATGACCTACTGCAATATCACAAAGACATGAAAGACCGGCGTCCGTTTTACTTTGATCAAGTTTGCACACCACACTGTTCTGATTCAAAGGCCCGTTATCGCAGTATGGGACAGATACCTGAGGCTGCATTCGATCCCTCCCTCTGGCTACAGGCAAAGAGTGCCACTCGGGGGGATTTCCCACTTCAAATGTTTACACACTACATGGAGGCGGGGAGTGGGCATTAGCGCTGCATAAGCCTGGGCCTTATAGCCAGGCTAATTTACAACAACACGTCTGAAATGCTGAGCCACACGACTTTCAGTGATATTAAATATCCCCGGTGGGACTCTTGTCACTTTCTGTGCGTGTATGCTTTTTTGCATCTCCTTGTGTGTTTAAACATATACAGTCTGAGCCCATATTTAATTTCACAATACGGTGTGGAGCCGAGACGCTCACGGATGACAGTGTAAGCAGAAGTGGGTCAGGCCACAATGACGTAGCACACAGCATACGACCTGTTTTTCTCAGGCCAATAGAACATGGAGGCGGGAGAAATCCGATAAGGCTTTTTCTGTGCTGAAAGTTTGCGAGACTAATATAGGAACAACAATACGAGAGGGGGACTAGAACAAGTCAGTTAAAAAGCTGGAGCATTTACCACTACAGTCCCAGAAAAAACCGCTGACCGTGTTGGAAGATTGCTCCGCTCATCTATATTTACTAGGTACCTTAACTTTTTTTTTTCATCAAGTGGAGACGTTCCCTCTAGCATGAAAATACAGAGCATCAGGAGAAATACTGTGTGTATATTTGCATGAATAACTTGTTTAGGCATGGGAAATGCAATAGCGCGTTAGCAGAAATTATTTTGAACTTTCTCTCCTAATCTCGCCATCTGTTTATCCATCTCAAATTCTCTCTCTCCACCATCACAGCAGGGGCAGGTGGACTGCTGGCCTCTGCCGTGCCCGCCCGTGGACTGTGAGTTTACCGTGGTGCCTGAGGGCGAGTGCTGTCCCCGCTGTGTCACCGACCCCTGCCAGGCCGACACCATCCGCAACGACATCACCAAGACGTGCACGGACGAGCACAGCATCTCACGCTTCAGCGGCTCCTCCTGGATTAAACATGGCACAGAGTGCACCCTATGCCAGTGCAAGGTAAAGCGCCAGCCCTGATGGCAGCCTTGAGACAGCAAATTACAGTTTTCCTAGTTCAGCAGCAGACTAGACACCAAAGAAAAATGGTTTGGAGATTGAGAGCCGTTAGTGCTTTTAAGGAAAAAAAAAAAGTGTACTCTGGTCCAGACTTTAAATTGTGGAGGAAGCTTGTGCTTCTTTAACACCACATGGCTGTATTTATTACACATTGTGATAAATGTCTGGAGATGCTGATGCAGCTGTTTGTGTGCTGATTCTGATCTGCACATAAAATGTATGCACATAGAGAAGACGCATTTCAGCAAATTTAAAAGAGCAGCGATGGAAGGGGACAAAAAATGGAGCTTAATGAAACGGGAAACCCCTAATATATTTAGTAAATTAAAATACACAATTCCACATGATAGAGTTTGCTTTGAGAGAGAACATCTAATATTCATACACTAAGAATGTGACAGCTGCTGTTTTTTGTTCAAAATCGTAGTAGAGAGCAGAGAGGATAACAAATAAGATATGATGTTCCATTTGAGAATTATTTGCTTTCAAATATCCACGTGTGATAATATTAGGGATCATTATGTCCCATGTCCCATTTATATTTACTAGCAAGAAAACCGTGGATATTCTATCAGTGCTCCTTTATTAAGCAATGGGTTTTTTTGGGAAATACGTTTATATGTATATGCTGTTAGCTTAGCTTAGGATAAAGACTGGAAGAGTGGTAAACAGCTGGCCTGGCTCTGTCCAAAGGTAACAACAGCACCTCTAAAGCTCATCATTTAACACATTATATCTGTCATTATATGTGTACAAAAAACCCAAGTGTAGAAATGATGGAAGATATAACTACCGGAAGTCTCCGCTTGTTGCCTGGCAACCTCACAGGGAAGACAAGACAGCTGTCTCCAGGTGTTACGCTAAGCTTCGTGTTCCCGGGGTGCTGGCTGTAACTCCATATTTTACGGATATGAAGGTGGTATCGATCTTCTCATGTCATACTCAACCAAAAGGCAATAACCATGTTTCCCAGAATGTTGAACTACTCCTTTAAATAAATATGAACTGAAACCTTGTACCAAGAGTAACCTGCGCCGAGAAAACATCTGTCAGCCCCTCGACTCCTGGCCTCTGGTTCGGCTACAGCGGGGAATCACAGTCTGCTCTCTCCTCTGCACTGTGTTAAACAAGCAGACATGTTTGCACACACGGTACTTACAATGTTTAGAGCCTCAGATAGTCTATCTAGAAAACTGAGACTAACGTGTGTAATTGGTTCTAGTAAATCGGGTGGAGAAAGCTGCCCCCCATAAGTTTTTGTTTTACGAGTTGTAGAGTTCTACAGAACAATCACTGCGAGGATCAACTATGCAGGCGAATATTCCCTTCATTACCAATTGTGAGCATAAATTGTTTGCCTCAGCTCTATGACTAATCCACCACCCAAGACCGGCTCCTTTTCCAGAGTTTCTAGGATAAAATAATCTCCCCCTGCTTGACTGGCAGTGATGTCCACATCCTAGACAAAAGATAGCAGCCATTCGCAATGGTCGACCTGATAAATATTCAAAGTCATTATGCTACCTTTCAAAAAAATGTCAAAGATTTACATGGAATTCAAATGCAGGAACACAGACTTACTATTTTGGACCAGTGCTGCTTTCAGAACAGTCTGATTCATAGCATTCTGATTTGGTCGGTTTGGTGATTTAGTAAATACAGTTTAGAGTAGAATAACTCTGCGACCACTCGCGTTTGTATTCTCGGTAGAATTTCGCTGCCTTGGATCAGTTGGTGCCAAAATGATGCCCAGAGGAATTCTAAATGCCAAACTGAGTCTGTATGCTGCAGCACCGCTGCCACCTGAAAACATTATCTGCTGAGCTTCAAAAACGGTTTGCCCAAGGTTAAAGTGTGATGATAATCCACTCATGTGTTGCTTTGCCTTCTCTTTCCTTTCATTTCCAGAATGGACACATCTGTTGCTCAGTGGACCCCATGTGCCTTTAGTCCTGGCAGATCTGAAGGCACCTGTACAGCATTCTCCATGTAAAAAAAAAGAAAAAAAGTAACACCACCCTTATGTCTCTTCACTATCCTCCTCACAGGCGTGGGTCAAATAGTGTTTGCATTGTTAGGATTTGATTTAGCCTGCTAAACTAGACGGACGGGGTTCACTAATCAGGATAATTCATTTAATGTCACAGATACAGACAATTGTACAAAATTAACCTTCAGGTACCTTCCGCTGATTTCCAGCTCTTACACTATATTCTACATGGTGAACTCCACCCGTCTGGTACCTCATTAAAAGCATTAAAAGTGTTCTGCAAGTACTCTGTGACCTGCGTCTGCCTCCTCAACTCCTCTTTATACCAAATGCAAACCTATATCATACCAAACAGATGATGGACTACAGTTTCCTCAAACCCACTCTGTTCTGTCCCACCACTTAGAGTGAACCTTTAAGGATCACCATTCCCCACTCTGAATCATTGCTACATGAATCTGTAAGATATTACTATTACTGGCATGACTCTGCTTGATGTCCAAACATTTTTGCTGATTTCTAAATCCTCAACGATGATGATGATACCTTAGATAGAGTACAGGCAGTTAGCATAAGGTTTCGTTGCCACATTTATGAGTCGTCTATATTATGCGGTGCTTTGTAGCATTTTGTTCCATTTCTCTTTTTTGTAATTTTACTTTCCAAGCTTGTTATTGTGTAATAGTGAAATAAAGTATTTCCATTTACATTTAATTATCGTCTTTGGCTTATGTATGAGTGTAATTTATTTGTATTCATTGTGTTTGTAGACTAAGTACTCATTTAATTAGCTACTTATGAATATTTGATAATGTGGTTTTAAATACTATTTTTATCAGGTTCATAGTACCACTTTCTAAGGCAACCTTCAAAGAGTTGATAAGATGTAAAGAAAAAAAAAAATCCTTTGGCCAGTGTTTATTCTTTGTTAATGCAGTTATAATGTTGGTAATTCCTTAATAAATGCATAATTAGTTGTTAATAAATGGAATTTGGCAGCCCTTTTCCAGAGAGAAATGTCATTAGGTCCAATTAGTCAAAGGGCTTTTTGACCTTTAATAAAACTATTTAAGAACTTATAAACTCTTTATAAAGGGCGCCTTATTAGAATGTAGTATGAAGATTACTTTTAGCACATGTCTGTTTGTATTTTAAGTGCAGATCTTTGTGGTATTGCTACTTTTACTTAAGAAAAGGAACTGAATATTTCTTCCACCACTGTTTGTGACATGCCGCAAATTAATTCAAGAAACATCTTGTGGATGCATCAATAGATGGACCACCTGTAAATGTTAACAGGTTACTGTGTATATGATACTTAACATGGCATAATTCCGTGCATGTTTAAAACTGTAACTTTTCTTAAGGATTATCAATATTTGTTAGCATGTGCTGAGATTAGCGATTTTCCCTCCCACTATCAGACGCTAACTTGTATAGTCTACGGTTGATACTGTAAATTGAATAAGTAAAATCAAATGAATGGGTCTCATTGGTTTAATACTAGTAGCACTGTATCATGATGGATGGATGTATTTCAAATGTAGCCCCTTGTGTTGAATACACTTCAACATCCACATATTTGGAAGCAGAACAATGACTCTCCCAGCTGTGGCACACAGATTCCTCTCCCTCCTACCTTATCCTGTCCCTCTGGAGACGGTAGTAATACTTCTATTGCAGAAGAGCACTTAAAGCTCCTAATATAATTATTTATCAGTTCACAGCCACGGACAAATGAGTTCAGCCGATGGCTTTATTTCCCTGTGGAGCAGTCTCTCTCATGCCAACTGATTCCCCGACTATCTCGCAGCTGCTAACATTAACAAACACACAACGCAACAGGGCCCATTTTCCAACACACTCGCGGCTCACTTGTACTTTTTCCGCACCTCTCTCCCCCGCAAAAAAACTTTTTACCTCAGGTTATCGTGACTCCAAACTCATCCCTGAGTTGAACGATAGGGCAGGGGACATGGGTAGTGGACAGTGGGCAGCTCGCAGCGGCTGCTCGTAGGTTGGCAAGGGCACCATCTGGCCTGCTTTGGTCCAGTGGCTTCTAGCTGCTGGTGGAATGAAGCCAGTGGGCACCTGAGTAGTGGTGGCACAGCAGGGCAGACTGGTCCTCCAGCTGGCTCCTAAATGTCCAATTTTCCATGGCAGTGCTGAACCCTCTGCAACAGATGCTTGGACCCACAGGGAGTCCACTTCACTGCCTGTCCTATATTCACCGTTAATGACCGCACATATCATTGTTATTGTGGCCGGTGTAGCAAGGCAACAGAGAAAAGTAATTTTTAATTTAGTGGGGAGTCTAAATTGATAAAATGCATTAGCAAGCAATATTTTGTGCTGTATGATTTTTTTTGTTTCCATTACATTTTTAGTGATCTTCAAATAGCTCTAATTGGTCTGCAAAATGTTCTCAGCTTTGGAAGAGATCTCTGTGGAGAGAGATTATTTCTGTCAAAGAGAGAGCAGGAGCGTGCTCTTAATCAAAAGTGTTCATGTTTTGACTTGGCATTTACCATCTTTGCAGTTAGTATAGCAAGAGTACTTGGACATGTGCAGATTAAAGCATTAACATGTAGAATATTTACATTTTAATCACTGCAGGATCAACTCTGTGTTGTCTGTTTCCAGCAACACGTGCAGGATTGACTGAGTGCACAATCATTTTGAGCCTGGACCAGAACAAGGAGAGCATACTTGTCTGTATGAAAACAAACCACCAGGCAAGTGTGAATGCTCTACGGTCTATGGTTTTGTGTCCCAGATTTAACTGTGGCTGCAGCTGAAACTGAAATAATCAGAATAGCCACCATTCATCAGGAACCGATTCACTGTTACACTGAAACTCTAATATGCTGGATATGAGAGGAATGTGACTATTTGTCAATAAAAAACATTTTCATTAGTTCTCTCCCAATTTAATAACTTCCAATTCAAACTGCTCTGCAACAGTAGCTGTAACTTGATGTGACTGAGCTACCCCTGGGAACCAGATGTTTGTTGGTACTGATTAAATGGATATGCTTTGTCAATTAGGGAAGTTGTACAAAACTAAAATGTGCTTTTTCTTTTATTGTCACTTATATCATGTATTTTTTACAAATGTTATGTCATTCAAAATGTGATTATTGGAGGACTTTGCAGTGATGAAAAAACAGATTTTAGCACAGTCAGATTACTTGGACATCCCACAGATACTAGAAAAAATATCGTTTAATCAATATCTTCACTCAAGGTTCACTTACTAGTTTTTTTTTTCTGGAGCTTTCAACTGTATCACACACTCTTCCACAGTGGCTAAATATTGTTTAGCTGTCGTGGAGGTGTCGGCTGTCATGATGACTGCAAACTCCGTCTGCTAAGAAAGACTGGAAAATGCAGCTAAACGCTCAGGAGGAAGCCTCACCAGTGGACCCGGAGTTAAGATGTGAGTTAAAAGCAACGCTACGATGTTCATCTCACAGCAGCTTTTGCTTATTTTAGAGGCCAATTGTTCTCGTTTCCATGAATTGTACAAATAATCTGACAATGCTAAAATGCTGATTTGATCTGGAGTCCTCCAACAAGGTTTCCAAAGACAAGAACGAAATTTCACACTCATATAGATGTTCACACTCCTCGGTTTTATTGTGTCTCATGTCTTCCCATGCGGGATGGGTCATTTCAAACGCACACATACAAATTGACCTCAAATGAACGAAATGCAGTGTTTAATTGCTAAAAGTAGCTGGATTTTTCAGCAGTGGATTATCTCCTAGCATGTGTCACTGGCTGTTCAAGTCCTTGCTGCCGCGAATCACTCCCGCTGTGCAGCACCTAGTCCAAATTTTCACTGTTAAATTCTTCCCTTGATCTGACTAAAAATAAACAGATCCCCTTCCCTCACAGAGGAATAGTAAGGCAGACATTATTATCACAAATCCATGTCTGGGGATTCAGTCCTCCAAGTGAGTTGTTGGATGTGTTGAGAGATTTATCCGACTCACAAGTTCCTCTGTAAGGTATCAGAGACCTAGTAATTAGTGATGAATTCTGTTTCCCTTGTGGCCCATGGGGAGAGAAACCATCAGGCTCGGTAAAGGGACTGAGGGGCAAACCAACTAGCTGGCTGGGACTGACTGCGCTGATAAATTTCACAGGGTCTCCCAGAGTCACGGAGCTGTCAGCACAGAGTGATGGGCCATGCTAGGACATGATACACTGATCTAATTGCAGGATAGCTCAGAGACAGTAGAGGAGATTCCAGATGCTGTGGCTCTCCTCCTCTGGGGGATTTTTCTGGTTTATATTTAGCCGTAGGTACAACACTTGCAGCACTAGTTCCTGTGTGTTTCCTGATTCTGCGGTAAAAGATATGTGCATAGAGCAAAAAGTAAATAATGTGATAAAAATAATGTGTCAAAAAAAAAAAAAAAAAGCCTCCAGAGAGTTTAAACCCCAAGACATGAAAAAAAAAAACGTCATGAAAATTTGATTAAAAGTAGAGCGAAATCGATGATGAACGTTGCCAACACAAATGCATCCACTGCTTTGAGGAAGTAGTCGATACACCGGTAACACAACAAGGGCATCAGGCACCAACACCCTACAAACATTTTTGAAACTCCAGTTTTGATGTGTTCTCTCAATTACTGCGTGGTCCTCCAAAAATCAATATCTCATTTCTCAGCTGAATGGCAGACTTGGAAGAGGCCTCAGTCAAACAGCTAATACTCTCTGGCAATGAAATTTCCCAGACAAACAACAAGCAACAGTAAGACCTCAGGTGTTCATACAACTACTTGGTTTTCACACAGTAGGTATTCTTTCAAATTTACCATTAACAGCAACTAGCTGTTGTTCCTATCAAGGAAAATAATTACACGTCAAAAACACTATCTAATGGTATAACTACTCTAGATGGCATTGTCCCGGCCTCCAGCACCACCGCAAGGAGTTTTGGAGTTCTCTTTGATCGGGATATGTCCTTTCACTCCCACATAAAACAAACTTAGAGGACTGCTTTTTTTCACGTACGTAACATTGCAAAAATCAGGCGCATCCTGTTTCAAAAAGATGAGAAAAAAATAGTCCATGCTTTTGTTACTTCTAGGCTGGATTATTGTAATTCCTTATTATCAGGCTATTCCAACAAATCTCTAAATACTCTCCAGCTGATCCAGAACGCTGCAGCGCGAGTACTGACAAGAACTAGGAGAAGAGATCATATTTCTCCTGCGTTAGCCTCTCTGCATTGGCTCCCTGCAAAATCCAGAATAGAATTTAAAATCCTCCTCCTCACCTACAAAGCCCTTAATGGTCAGGCACCATCATATCTGAAAGAGCTCATAGTACACTACTACCCCAGTAGAACAAAGGCTTACTTCTGGTTCCTAGAGTCTCCAAATGTAGGATGGGAGGCCTTCAGTTATCCGGCTCCTCTACTGTGGAACCATCTTCCAGTTTGGATCCGTGAGGAAGACACCCTCTCCACATTTAAGAGTAGGCTTAAAACCTTCCTTTTTGATAAAGCTTATAGTTAGGACCGCCTCAGGCTTGGCTTGAACCACCCCCTAGTTATGCTGCTATAGGCCTAGACTGCCGGGGGGACTTCCCTTGATGCACCGAGCTCCTCTCTCCTCCTCTTCCTCTCCATCTGTATGCATTCATATCCCTTCAATGCTCGTTACTACCTTGACTTCTTCTCTCCCCCGTAGTTTTGTGCTTTCTCGTCTCTCTCCTCTCTCTTCCTGTCGCTTTCTGCAGGTACTTCTGCCCCTGGATCTGTAGAGTCTGGATCTGTGACTGCAAACCACCTACTGCCCCCATGATCCCACCACTACAATTGTTATCAGTAGTAGTCACCATCTTCTTTTACAATTATTATTAGTTTTCTTCTTCTTCTATTATTATTACTATACATCTCTCTATGTGGAACTTTGTGCTATGTTCTCTTTCCTCCCGGCCCCTCTCTCTCTCTCAAATTCAAATGTGCTTTATAGCTATGAAAGTTTTTAAAAAACAATGTTGCCAAAGCATCAACATTCAATTTTGCCAAAAAAGAACAATAAAATAACACCAAGATCGATATACATGTACGTATTGATTTTATATTTACAGTATATTAATTTCTGTATGCGTGCGAGTGTGTGTGTGTTTGTGTGTGTGTCTAGGTCATTCACTGTCCCTCAGGTTGTGGCATGTTGATACGCCCTGTCTCCCCCTCCTAGGAGTATTTTTAATTTTGAGAAGTCATTTAGTTCATTGAAATTAGGAATTACAGAAATGAACCGGTTAAAGTAAATCTTCCTTATTTTCATTGAATGACACATTTTAGGAGGAAGTCCATCTCCGTCTCATCCTCACCTGCTGAACAGTGACCACATGTTCTGTGTCTTTCGGTTGCCATGGTTTTTCGTGTCTTCCTTGTTCGATTGCCAGCCTCTGGCCACCGAACCTGTACTTGGTCAGGATCTGCCTCTGCTTTCTATCTCTGACAGTTCAGAGATATTCTGCCAGTTCATAATCTCTGTTTAGGGACAGATAGCACTCTAATCTACTTTGACTTTGAGTTTCTTCTCTCCAGTGTTTCAGATGGGTTTCCTTACATTGTGTTATAATTCAGTTTACTCTGACCGGTGTTTGAAAAGCCCTGTTGTTGTGAGACCGGTCAGAGTGTGTTTGAGAGGGGGCAGTTAGTCTCAGCACTAACTGACATAAGGGCACTCATTTCTGGGCTCAGCTCTTGGGCTTTGTAGGGCTTTGGAATGGAGGGTGTCTGGGGGGCTGGATTTAAGGAGATCAAAAAAATTGAGTTCTGGCATTTGTTGGTGTTTTTCTTTGTACGTGGAAAATGTATCTGCAGACTTCTGCATGTAGAGATTCTGTTGGGTCTTTATGCCAACGGGTAAAGTCATGGTGACCGGGTGGACGCCATAACTTCACCACCATATAACCCAATGGACAGGATAACACTATCAAATATTTTAGGCCAGACTTTAATTGGAATTTGGCTGTTAGAAATTTTTATTTTAACTGTATTTAGAGCTCTTAGAGCTCTAAATACTCTCTTTCTCTCTCAATTCAATTCAATTGATGAAAAAAAGAATAATTGAAAAAAGTGACCATAGGCTCTTTCCTTTGTTAGTTGCCACAACATTTTGTGTCATCCCTTCTCTATGGGTAGACTGTGGTCACTGAGTCTGTATTTGCTGGGGATCTGTCTCTGCTTTTTATCTCTGACAGTAAAGAGATAGTCTGCCAATTTACAGTACATTCATGTTTTACGGCCAGATAGCAATTAAGTTTGTTTTCAGTTTTGGTTTGATTCGTCCAATGTTCCAGATAGGCATCTTGACGTTAATGTAATAATTCGGTTTACTCTGATTAGTGGTTGGAGAGCAGTGCTGGTCTGATGTTGAACAGTGCTGAGTGTTATTTGAACAGTAAATCTCAGGATTGGAATGTTGTGTCTGTAAAAAATGTATATGAAAAGTGCCCTGAGATATCCTCTGTATTAGTTGTGTGTATTATATATATGCATATACATATACATACATACATATAAACACACAAAAATATACATACACACACATACACACACACACACACATACATACATACATTTACCACACACACACATACATACATATACACACACACACACATATACACACACACATACATACATATATATACACACACATACATATATAGCATGGCAAACCATTTAATAGTTGAGATATTTCAGTCTGGACCAAAGTGGTAGACTGACCAACATTGCCATCCCTAGAGCCACACTGCTACTTTGGCTAAAAAGTGAAAAATTGGAAAAAGATTAGAAGAAATTACCATAATTTTTCTGTAGCAGAGCACATTTTTCCTTCTTTCCTATCCCGTTAATCATCTCGCAACCCCTCATAGTAATCTGAGCTGGGTGTCGTGTATGCAGGCTACATATTCAAGTGTCCTTGTGAAGATAGTGTCATTATTTCTCATATCGCCCATATTAATTGGGTCAGCAGCTGCAAGAAGCTTGACCTTAGCTGTTGCCTGGCAACTATTTCCCAAGCATATAGAAAAACGTGAAAAAGAACTTTTCTCTCTGGGAATTACATAAGGAGATCAGCAACCAATCGGAGTATGTAACAAATGTATTAATTTATTGGTAACACAAGGTTCAGCAGACGTTCAGTACATTGAGCAAACACTGAAAGGAGAAGAGTCAGTTTTGCAACACAAGACAATGAAAATAGTATGAGCAACAAGTGTGAAACACTCACATTTAACCTAGACACAATACATTACAAACATATTGGACCCCCTTGGAGTCCAAAGAGGTTCCACTCTTTGGTTAAACACTAATATCTGATGTCTTCAAAGAGCTGTTATGTATAAAAGGATAATTACAGAACTGGGCTGCAAACCAATTTATGCTAAATAAATTGACCTCTTCACATAACGGCCTTTGACAAAAACAAGTGTAGTAAACACTACACAAGCCTACAGTGCACACATGCACACAGACGCACACAAACACATAGACACACGCAACAGACAGACGGACAGATACACACAAAACATGCACTGTACACAAATGGACACCTCAGCCCCCACAATGTACACACACAGCCCAACACACGCGCACACACAGAGCATTAGTGCATGGAGTCTGGAGTGTGCCACCGGAATAATTACAGAATTTAACAGTGTTTAACTATAATCGATTAATAAATTAATACATTTACAAAAATAATTTAAAGCTATATTTAAATGCTGTATTTATAAAGTAAAAAAAAAAATCCACTTGCTTATTCCATCTTTGTAATATTTACAAATTATGTCAAACATTTAAAGTTTCCATTTTATGTTTGACACGTCTCATTAATTTGAAGACACGTGAGCCGCGTCTCACCTAAAAATGAAACAAAATCAAGTGTTTTGAGTGTTTTAAGAGTGTTATATGTCCGTAAGTAGCAGCAGGCCAATCAGAGCTCTGTCTGACCAACATAGAAGACACATTTAAAAGCCTTTTTTGAATTAATGTTGCAATCCATTTTAATATTTAATAATTAATCATTTAAAGACAGAATAAGGACAATGACTCATTTAGAAACAAATTAAATAATCTTTAATTATCATCGTTATTATTATTATTATTTGAGTATATAAATCCCTCAATGTAATTAACTGATTTAAAAAATCTTTTAAAAATCCATCAATTTACTAATTGATTATAATTAAGCACTTCAAAAGTTTGCAGTACAATTCCAGTTGCGCACTCCAGGCTCCACATTCCTGTACTGCTGAGGGGGGCACTGCTATGTCTTTTGAGGGTAGACCAAAGAAACAAAGCAGATTACTTTGAAAGCGAATAATGCTGAACAAGATTTTTTCAGGATTGTGGTGTTGGGGAGCTATGGATGCGGTTATTTATAGTAGTTTTCTCTTTTTAGGGAAAGACATTAGAGTACATTACAGTGTATTATAATTCAGAGTGATGCAAGAGCCCATAATATCATTCCACTTGAACCATCATGAATATATATATATATATATATATATATATATATATCCCTATCCCTTTTAAATTAGCATATTTTCTTAGGCAGCATAATTGAAAATACTGTATTAGTTGGCATCTTCGGTCACAAATATATGCAAAGTATTCCTTTATACATGATAAACTTAACATGAAAAAGGTACTAATGTAACGATTCAGTTGGTACTTGCACTTTACAGAAAAAAAGGGACACTTTTTGGACCAAAATATTTGTATTTTAAAGAAACTGCATACCAAAGACAAGTATGTAAAAAGGCAGTGAACACTTTCGAAGCGAGTGTAAAGATAAATGCTGTAGGTTTCAGTTGTGTCTGAAATCAAGGATTTTTTTTACAGGAGGATAATGATCCAAATAAATATTTTTCATGCAATTACCAAGCCTGCAAAACCGCATCTACAACCTTCAAGGTTTATCTAGACATAAAGAAGCCCCGAGCTTTGGAGCAAAAGCCTCCCCTGCACTTCAATGGCCTGTTTATTCCAAGGGCAATACCACCTTTCCCACTCTGTTGGTATTCACTCTAGGTGCAGCAGCCACATAAGCAATGAGGTGGCTCGTTGGTTTGCTATTTGATCTCTGCTGATTGCATTTATTATCTCTGCAACTAGTGAGAGGATGTCAAAAGGTCATTAAGAAATATTGACGTTCATAATCATATCATTTCAACAAAAGTGATCATTTTAAAATTGTGTAAAAGACATCACATGGGAATTAAAATGGTAAAGTCTAACGACCAAACGAGGTAACGACTGTCCATATAGTATGATATGAGAGTCAGAATATGTTTCTATCCATATCTCAACATATGAAATATCAAGGCACTACTGCAGCTGTAACACCGATGTGATACTGCAGTTTCAAGACTGTAGAAATACTCCTCTGATATAGACACCAAAATAGTTTACCATGGCAAAATTTAATTACGAAAATGCAAAAACTGGAGCGAGCACCATGTCAATTAAGTTTTGCATTCTGTTTGAAAAGACGTGTTTTATTATCGGAATTGATGCAATTGTTTGGGGGGCTTTTAAAAAGGTTGGTTTAGAAAAATATATTAATACAACTGCAATAGCCATCACATTAGCATGGTAAATATCACTTTGTCCTTCTCTTGAATCTCATGACAAATTGTGTTAAACATCTTTCTGTTGCAGCTTGGTCTTGTCCGAAGAAAAGCAACAATTCAACATCTTGACCAACTCCCATCCCTCCCAAGGCTCCCCTTTTCAACCTGTCTGCAGTTTATATAGTTCAAAGTCTCAGAAGTTCATAAGGTCACGGAGAGGGTTTGTGGACATCAAAAGAGACTGCTGGCTCCTCCTGCGCCATACTGTCAATCACAATGCTCGGATGAGTCTCTCGGGTTTCCGTGGAAATAGTCGAGGTTGTGGAGGGCGTCGCTCCAAAATGTGGCCCATCCACTGAGAGAAGCATGGGCGTCCCCGGTTGTTTTAAACTATCGCTCATGGTCATATGCATTTCCTCTGGCGTCACACCCATTTCCTTGCTGTACTCTGACGGCGACTTCCTCTTTATCCTCTCGTACATTTTGTCTTGATTTTCCGTGAAGGTCTCGCTGTCCTGAAATCGCCCGAACAGCCAGATGAAGAACCCGAAGAGGACGAATGCTGCCAGACTCGGGATGAAGGCCAGGCACTTGACATCCAGGCTTGCTCCGATGTAGCGGCTGTGGAGGAACATGTCCCGCTCCACGTAGCTCAGGTTGGTGCTGGGGTCAATGTTGGTGGAGCGCCACTCGTAGGTGAGCGTGCTGTGGTTGAAGTCCCTGAGTGTTTCTGGTTCCTCCACTGTGTAGATCTTCTCACCAGGCCCGACATACTGACCATATTCATATGGCTTGTAGAAGATCTGGTTCTTCCACATGTTAAGGTCCAAAATCAGCACAAGGAAGATGATTCCATAGTTGAACCACTTACCTGTAACATGACACGTGACTTCTATTAGATTGCTAACCGGGCCATCTTTGACAAACAAACAAAGAATAAACATGCATGCAATGTAACAAATAATTTAACAGACAGGCAGATTGATGTACAATGCAAGCCCAATCCAAACAAGATTTAGAGAGCAGACTCACACAGACAGATATTCTGCCACATTCATTTATCAGGAATCCCTGTCTCTTTGCATAGAGCTCATGCACTGAGACAAATAGATCCATTTGCAGGTGCTACTTCTTCCACAGTATCTTCTAACGAGATCACTACATTACCACGAGACAGCCATCTCCCCAGGTTGACTGATGGCAGACAGATGTCTTCCTGGGAATACGTGACACCGCTCCCTTCCTCTCCCTGAGTTATGTTGTTAATAAGCTTTTAGTTAAACCAATCACGTTGCGCCGGAGCCATTTCCATGATGCTTAATGGAAATGCAACGCATTAAGGTTAACAACCTTTCGCGAATCACTGAACGTTTGAATGGCTTAACATTTAACGCAGGAACACTGGTTTTGCCTTCTCTTGATGGCTGTGAGCTGCCGTGTGCACGCGGCGGGACAAAATGGAGAACCCAGGAGGACGGTTTTAAATGGGAAATATACTCGCTCACCGAGAACATTAGGACACAGAAATGTGAAAGATGATGAGAGACGTGTCTTGCATGACAGGGAGGAACACGAGTTAAAGGGGAAAAAAAAGTTGCAGTGGTGGTGGCACCTGCCACATCAGCTACACATGAATTATAAATGGCTGCTGTGGTTTCACCATCCCCGTGTTTCCCAACAGAGGAAACTGGAAAACTAGAGCAGCCACAGCAAGTTTGGTATTCACAGATCAAGTCAGAAATACACCAAAGTTGCAATATGTCTAACCTAGTGGACATTTTGATGTCTTTCTGCTACTCAATCAGTTTATGAATATGGGTGTTAAAAACTGTTTAGGGAAGCTACATGTACTCCTCGTGAAACAATGAGTTTACCCTGCTCTTTGTATGCGGCAGCTGTACCTGTGATATGAATATGGTATTCCTCTTTAAAGATACGCTTGCAGACAGGAAGCTTGACCTTCACATGCGTTGTTGACATCCCTGGTAGATTCATATCCAGGTCACCCATGAAGTGAGGGAACTCCCAGTCCTAAAGATCACATGCGGAGACACATAGGTCATATAAAAATTAGCTTGCTACTGTTATACTGTAGCCTCAGCTGAAGAAAACTGAACACATTTAAATTAAGGTACTGACATGAACAATGCCAGCCGTGCATCATGCTTTATTGGATGTCCAACATTTCACTGAACTCTCTCATATTAGCTGATATTAAGTCTCTGTGGAGTCTCTTCATACACTGACTGGAGGTCAAACGTGGTCCGCTGTAGACTCTAGACTACACTGTGTGTTTACAGGCTTGTGGAGTGTACTAATGTGCACTGGGATTTCAACACGTCAAAACACATCAACAGGCACCCCAAACTGACATTTAGAATCTGCCCATGCCCTGTGGTGTCACTTAGCTCCTTCTGCTAGTATGTGGTTATATCTGGTGGATAGTGGCTTTCAGCAAAAAGCACTCACTATCATCAAGAAATACATTTTTATGGGTGGCAATAAAATTTAGAGAGTATATGTTTCTAGAACTACCACTCTCCTGTGAAAACCTGGTATATCCAAAACGTCAGCTTTTCATGGGCTAATAAATCAATGCTGTTTTCAGCATTGTAAAAGGGTATTTTTCAGTTAACTGTTGAATTTTAAAAGGGACAGTTAATCATTCAGTTTATCTGAAAAAAAAAAAAAAGAATCTCCAAAGCTTGGAGACGGATGGTTTGGTTGTATTCAAGATACAGGAAATAAAAAAATGTTCTGTAAGTTTTAATACAACAGTTTGCCAATTTGAGGTAACAATTAAATATTACATTTTGCAACTTGCAACTTGTTTGTGGCCTGTAACTGATGTACATACATTAAGGGGTAACTTTGAAACATCTGATGCTGGAGATGGTTCCTTCATTAAGAAGTTAATGTCTTTTATTTTACATAATTGCCATAATTGCTTTATTTTACAGTAAATGAAGTACAGTTTAAATTTCTCATCGATGCTATCTATATTTTTTATGCACTCAAAAATGTCCATTAACTTATGTAACTGTAACTGGTTAGCATGTAAATAAAATAAATAGATGAAACTAATGGAAGTCACAAAAATTGTTTCTTTCTACTGAGCTGACTTAATCATCTCACAAATGAGCTTTTAAAACATCTCTATTACTGAAAAAAAAAACATGTCATATAATTCCTTTTTTTAAATTTCAGATTAGCTACCTTTCCCCTTGGTTACCTTTATTTGCACAGATCGTCCTGCTGCATGAAATTACCACATGTCTGCATCCACTATGTCCTCGTGTGATCCAGAGTCTCCCATGCCAATATCTATGAAAAGCGTAACAGCTTGGTGATGGCCCCCAGGATATTAATTAAGTCCTCCTCTCCTCTTCCATAACTGCAGTATCTGTTGCTATAGCACTAACAGGCATGGCATTTAAGGCAGGCACCTCCCTCCCACAAAACAATGAATCTCTATTACAAATATAGGAAGAATAAAATGGCAGAGGGTTGTCAGTGTATCATTTACATGTGTAAATGTTATATGCTATATGCAGAAAGGACACAGAAATCTAACACTCAGATGGGAAAATGCAGAGTTACAATACAATTATACACAAAACTATGTAAAAAAAAAAAAAAAAAAAAAAAAAAAAAAAAGGAAAACCCAGCTTGGAGGTAAATCCAGACAGGTCATTAATTGGGGCATTAATTAGTTTGAGAACAACGATGCCCATCTTTTCTCATGGAGGTAAGAGATTAACCACGGCACCCTGTGCTCCAAGATGGAGGTGAATGAAACTGTTGGGAGGGCTGTGGTGAATGAATTTTTATCGACTGGAGGAACATAGTGATGGCCGCCAGTGGATGGGCCCTGTAACGGTGCTAGTTAACTCGACTCATAAATAACTGTAGTAAATGTGCTTGCTGTACACTGCGCAGAAAATGAGAAGGGCCCGTCGTAAACAAATCCATGTGGGTGGGGAATGATAGACCACTGAGTTAAAGGGAGAGAGGAGTCGCAGGTCCAGAGTGGCCTCGGGGAGTCAAACGGAGGAGTCAGAATAAGCACTTCATGGGACGTCACGTTCTGTGGCTGGTAACAGCTTGCTGAGCTGTTTCTATATATCTGCATATTCACAATAATTGAGTAAATGAATGAGAAAAACACCAAAGTGTGAAGTAATTACTGTCAAGACCAGCCAGAAGCCCTCCTTATAATAATTAATTGTTTCAATAAATAAGTCTAGAAATCACTTTTAGTGGTACAGTTGGTCTAATACATATTCCCATGGGGATTTATAATGGTGTTCTTGCCAGGTTTCCGTGGAGTGGTGTATTTGTAACACTAGAAGATGTTCTCCCATGCAATTACAGGCTCTAAGTAATTAGCATAATCGACAGAGTAGAAACGTATATTTGGGGGATACCAAATATTAGTCTTGCAGCGTGTCCCCTAATACCCACCAACAAGGCCTAGTGAAATATGTTCATTAAGCATTTGGAGGAGCCGAGCCGTGTTGAATTAGGCTTGCAGTCAAACCACATACATGATTGGCCTGAGGTTCTGGCTCCTGGCTAGCGGGCATGAGGAGAGGAAAAAAAAAAAACAAACAAACAAAAAAAAAAAAACACCTCCCTCTTTCTCTTCAACACACAGTTATGTGTTTTTTTCTTTTGCCCAGACAAACACATTAACATATTCATGAGCCACTGACACAGGCTTTATTGATCTACACTCTCCTCTGGGAGGGAGAGCATTGGGTGGGAAAAAAAGACGGGGGGCAAGAGAGAGTGAGAAAAACTCCAATCTTGTGAGTCATCATTAAAGAAAAATAAACTAGGCTTACAAGGCAGCAGGGGAGGAAAGGGTGAGTTCATGGCTGAGGTCTGGGAAAGAGGAATAAAGGGACTGAAAGAGAGGAGATTTAAAGGAGTAAATAACAGTTTGTATATCTCTATATTTGTTGGTGAATGTGTGTGTGTGTGTGTGTGTGTGTGTGTGTGTGTGTGTGTGTGTGTGTGTGTGTGTGTGTGTGTGTGTGTGTGCGCGTATGCATTTATGTCCATGCCAGCTGGGAGTGATCAACCACCCCTCTCGCTGCTCTGTGCCGCAGTGCCCCATTGATGAATGGGGGGGGGGACTGGCAAGATGGGTATGGGAGTAAGCCAAGAGATGTCCCAGCTCCCTTTTTTTTTTTTTTTTTTTAATTGGCCACAGGGGAGTGGCATACCTGCATGACAATGAGAAGGTCGAAGACCAAGATGAAGGAGGCCAAGAAAGCTCTGGAGACCTCATCGCTGGGCAGGAAGCCACGGTTCAGGTTGTCCCAGCTGATCCAGTCGGTACTGATGACCAGAACCACCACCGACGTCAGAGAGATGAGCACTGCCCTGCAGGAGGAGAGGAGAGGAGGAGAGGAGGAGGAAAAGATGACATGAAAGGAAGGATTGGACAATGAAGCAAAGGAGAGGACAGGATAAGGAGGAAATAAGAGGAAGCAAGGCAGGAGAGGAGAGGAGGAGAGAGACGAGGTGAGGAGAGGAGAGGAAAAAAAGGAAGAAACATAGGAAGATGAAGAAGAGTGGGGAGGAAAGGGGAGAACAAAAAGAGAAAAGGATAGATGAAAGACAGGAGAAAAAAAAAAGAAAGGAGAGGAGAGAAGAGAAAGGAAAAGGGAGAAGAGAGGGGGCAGAGGAGAGAGGAGGGGAAGGAAGGAAGAAAAAAGAAAGGAGAAGACAGAAAGGAAAAAGGAGAGGGAATGAAAAAAGGGAAGGGGAGAGGCAAGGAGAGGAAAGAAAAAAGCAGAAGAGAAAAATCTATTATGTGAATTAAAAAGTAAAAGACCTTGAAAAAAGATCATTTCACTTCAAAACTTCAATCTAGATGAGGTGCAGTGTTGATGTTGTATATCTTGGAAGAAAAACAACCCACCAACGTCAATTACAAGAAAAGATAAATCAAGCACTATTCTGTTTTTCTTTTCATTGATTCAATAATGTATTGAACAACAATTTTACCTGGATTTGAAAAATGGCAGCAGATAAAACATCCAGGAAGATGAATGTGCACAGGTGAAAACTGTGTCTGTTTGTCTGCTTGTGGATGCAGAGACAATGCAATTCAAAACCACCACTGCATACATATTTCCATGTATTTACATATTTAACATGAGCCAAAATATTTCATTTGCCTGCAAGTAGTCGTTGCTGTGTTTCATTTTTTTCCTGTGTTTTTTCACAATCTGCAATTTTTTTAAATGTCATATTGCAGTAATTCTGCTTTCACTGTTTACTGGAAAATGTCTCAGCCATCTTCAGAGAGGCACAATGACAAAGGCTAGTATTATTCTCCACTATGTGTTTGTCTCAATGTCACCCAGTGATTACTGTGGTCTTGTGCGCGTCCTCACACCACACGTCAGCTGGCTGCATTGCAGATAGTGCATCCCAGCTCTTATCCCATTTCAGCTGTTAGGGAGAGAAATTTGGAGGGTTTTCATAATTCCACGGTGGGATTCTTTTCCTTAGCATAGCCCTTGCTTTTGGCACTGTCCTCTAGTAATTGCCACAACCCTTCAGCGCATATTGACAAGACATATCCAGCGACACATTTATCGGTCATATTTCAAGCTCTGCATTCCAAATGATAGCTCGTCAAATCCGGCATTGATTGTGACAGTGCGAGTCGGGGGCATCGATCAGTAAAATGACAGGCTGCAGGAAAATTCACGGAACAATTGCCCGCTTGCATTCCAATCGCAGGTAAATCGATTCTGCCAATGGCAATGTTGAACACCGAGGCCAAACTGTCTCTGAGGATGTCTATGTCTTCAGCTCTTTGTGTACATATTAAACACATGTCAAATTGTGTCAACCCTATCCTCTTACTCACATGTCCTACTTCTCACTGTGGCCCTAAAATGAATCACTGCGGAAGGCATTCACATGTCACATTTGACTGACAGCACTGAGCCACTTTGGTGAATGAACACCGCTGGGACCATGCACTGGTGGTGTAATACATCTCAACCACGAACAATTCTTCTTGGCTTTCTTGTAATGGGCATATCAGACATGGTTTGCAGCATTTGTTTAGCAGTTATTTAAGGGTCACGGCTTGTGGTACGAAAAGTAAAAGGCAGGGCTCCAGTTCGCCCCACGACCTTGCTGTGTCCATTGATTTTCACCCTGTTCTTCTAATTAAAGGTGCTGACACTGAGTGAAGGAAGATTAACACAGCTATTGACTGCGTGTAACCCTGCAATGGGCTGGAGAGACCACATACCACACACACACAAACACACATCTACAGAGCGTCGTAGGAATGTATAATGAATTTTGTGAGCCAGTAGGCAGTTCAAATCTGATCATGTTCATGCAGAGACAGATATACATGGCCTCACAGACATTTTATCTCATTATGAGAAGCCAGCATACCAGAAGAGAACAATCCGGTTGTTGCCTTGTTTCCAAAATCTTCTGGCTGCTTTGCCCCAGTCTGGGTAGTGCTGATCCTGGAGCATCATATCTGTCACCTGCAGAGATGAAAGTGCATAAAATGATTGAATTAACTGAATTAATTGGATGTAGAGGACTTCAATCCATAAAACAGATTATCTTAGCTCAGCATAAAGACAGAAAAAAAGGAAAAACAGCTACTTTGGCTCTGTTCAAAGGGAACCCCAGGAACCTATCCAATACCTGTAGGGTGAGCTGGAATGCTGGCCAGGTCTCGTCTCCCAACATCAGTGCCTGACCTTACTAATGCTCTAGTGACTGAACGGGAGCATATCCCTGTATCCAGGTCCCAAAAACCCTGTGGAAAGCCTTCACAGCAGAAGGGAAGTTGTTGTAGCATCAAAGCAATGCCCAAAGATTTTGGAAGGAGATGTTCAGCAATCACATATGGGTGTACGTTTGCGTGTCCGCATACTTTGGGCCACGTAGTAGGTGTATGGGAACCAAAAAAGGAATGGCAAATCATTGACTGGTTTTAGATAAAGTGTACAGTTGACAGTGTTCACCTACAGGAATTCACTATCCCACGTTCCGGTCCACCAATACACTTTGATTACACTCATTTTTAATTATACATATGCTAACAAACGGTTAATAATAAATAATGCTAAATGATGCAATTATAAACACGCATCAGAAAATGTAATTATATGGATATTTAAATTTAAATATTGAATGACTGATATTGAATAACACGTCATGTGTAATTAAATATACTGAGACTTACCATCAATAAATATTGGCTTGTTTCATTATTAATGTTGTGGTTGTGCCCATCTTTCCGCTTCCTATATAAGTTAGTGATAATGTTTTCACATTGTCAACGTTAATGTCGTCTAAAGTATTCTACAGTAGATTTTCCTATATGGATGTAGGGGTGTATCAGAGAGCTTCGTTTTTTGAACGAGTATAAAAGTTCCCACTATATTCTTTGCGTAGAGCAGCTGCAGAGACATGGTCAATTTGTCAATAAAGTGCCTCGGTGCAGATACTGTAACTCATGTTGGAAAAAGAATCTGAGTCAGGCAATCTATGAGATGTTTGTGGCGTTGCAGCATTACAAAAACAGAAACTTCCTGCCCGCACATGTACTGAAGACGCACTGTAAATCTGCTATGCATAGGAGACACAGAGGTCATCTTCAAAGTGCCTTGTTGAATTAATCGAATGTAAAAAGCCTTGCGAGTAATTTCTGGAATCAGCACTTTGCCATGGCCTGACTTTCTCTCTTTCTCTCTCATACACAAAAACATCTCTGTCTCCCCGATTCACCTTCTCACTTGCTGCTTCCCCTGTCCTCCCTCCGACCAGACCTCCACATTTTCCTTTCCCCTTCACCTCTGTTTCTTACTCCTGTCTCTCCTTCCACCCTCTCTCTCTCTCTCTCTCTCTCTCTCTCTCCGCGGTGCGTACTGTAGAATACTAATGTGACTTGTGAGGGAGCTTGTCAAGTTGTCTTAGCCGTGTGCATGCAGGTGTCAGAGCCCCGCTCCCCCCACCACAGGTAGTCCACTCCCGCTGGAGCTCTCCTCCTCTCTTTATGTTGACAAATTAACTGAGGTAGGTTTCTCCTCCAATACACTCTTGTCCCTCCCTGTGCATCTATTGTCTCCTCTGACCCTCCTTAGATCACAGCCACATGCTACCCTAAAGATTTGGGTAGCGGATTGAACTGGATTGGTTTAGAGGGATACACCCGACAGAGAAATTAGATGAGTGTGTGAAGAACGGCTTCACCGTGTATCTTGATTTTATATGGTCATAAATAAACTTTGAACCGAATTAAGACTTGTGAAATGAACACCATAACTAAGAGTAACCAAGAAAAGCAAACTGTGGGTGAATAAATGCTATTCTTGTATCTTTATCACCAGTGGGCAGAGAATACGAAGTCTGGCCCGAGAAAATGATGCCACAGGAATGCCAGTGTTGCTAACTAGCTCATTGGAAAGGGTGTATCTATGTACTCCTTTATTTTCATCAGCCTAATACCAAGGTCACAGCATGTGGGATGAATAGTAGGGATGGGAAAGATTGCCATGATTATGGAAATAAACATTTCCATGACCCTGAAGTCATCTCAGGGTTAAAATTTCTTTCCATGGAGAGAAATATATTCATTAAATTTGGGTTTCATTTCCTTGAAACTCCACTTCCATATTATTAAACACCAAACTGGATATATCGGTGCTTTTCTAAAAATTCATAACCATCATGACTATGATTTGGATGTTTACGTGAACGCTACTTCCAAGTCGGACACTGGTAATCACGATAAATCCAGTATGACATGTACACGGCATAGGCTGCACTTCATTAGTCACAAGCTGTGCTTTGAGCTAAATGTTGATGTAACATAGTAACTAATACAACTAAATGTCACTGAATGTTAACACTCTGATGTTAAGCATAAAACATTTAGCATGTTAGCGTGCAAGATTTTGGCAAGTTCACATGCTAACATTTAGCTAGGGCTACGTATCAAACCACATTCCTTTTTTGTACCAACTGAGATGTGTCTGCCCGTGTGTCGGAAACTGTCACCTTCTGAAACTTGGAAGCAAATGTCAAATCAAAAAATGTCAGATTCGTTGATTTGAATCAAGATTTTGCCAATTTTAGACCGTAGTTTATTAAGGTCTTGTACAGTTGGTTTGCATTAAGACAACACTTAACATTTGGGAACTTGGCCTTCGGCTATTAAGGAAAAAACATGGTTATATATATATATATCTATATATATATATATATATATATATATATATATATATATATATATATATATATATATATATATATATATATATATATATATATATATATATATATATATATATATATATATATCTATATATATATATATCATAGTAAGGTAATGAAAGAATTTTTGCTTCTATATCAATATAAAAAATTGTTTATCATGTTGGTATATCACACAAATGTTTAGCATTTGTAAAATGCCTTCTTGATGGGCATTAATTTCAGCCACTGGAGATCAAGTGTTACTTTGTCATGAAATTAGGTTTTAATTTTGATCTTGTGACGATAGATGATAAGTTAGAGGATCACCAAAACCACTGAGATTCATCCTCATATATATATACATATATATATATGTAAGTTACCAAACTGTGTTACCAGCAAGGCTAAAAATATTACTTTAAGGTCATGTGTTTTTAATAATGCATTAGTAAAATTAAAGCTTCAATGATATAAAATAAATCTTTCCCTTTGATTAATGCAAACTGCTCTCATGTTGAGAATACATAAGTGTTGGAATCTCACCATCCACGCAGTAACAAAGTCTCCCATCCACGTCCCCACTGCAGCAATCTTCATAAAACTCTCATTCCTGATGCCCATGTACTCTGTCACCATGTGAGCCCTGAAAGGAAAGAAGATCAAGAGTGAAAAGGACGTAAAAAAAATTGTAGTGTACGTTATGAGGGTAGTAAAGGCAGGAAGAAAAAGGTAGGAGGCAAGAGGACCAACAAAAAGAGCCAACAGAGAGTCAGTGGAGGGCGAAAGAGAGAATAGTCACTGTCACTAAGTAACATGATGCTAGCTGTCAGAATCAATCAATATCAATCTAATCCTGTGAAAACAATGAGTGATGGCTCTACCTTCCATAAAGCCCTGAGGATCGTAAACAATTTACGCCAGCACAATGGAATTTATGCAGTATCACTGCTTTCATTTGGTCCTGCAGTGTTTGACAAATCATCCATTTGTTTGGCAAATCTGTCTCGTGTCTAGTTGAATTTCAAATCAACAGTACCAACCCAATGAGATCCCTCCTGTTGATGCACTGGACCTGACTGAGCTCACTTAACATCAACTGCAATGGCACAGAAGGAAGCATAGGCTGGGCCAAGACACACCATTAGAGAAACAATCTCACATGCAATAGTATCTGATAAGAAATGACGTGCTTTCTTTGGAGTCCTAGTTACGCCTTCATCTCTGTACAGTAAGTGAAGATGAGAAGCTTTTGTTCCGCCCCGCAAACCCACCAACCCAACACACAAAGACACACAAACACACACACAGACACACACACACACACACACACACACACACACACACACACACACACACACAGCACATCACTCCATTTTCTCCAGGTAATAGCACAGGGAGGGGGGAAAAGTGGGTCAGTCGCCTCCTATATGGGACTTGCGCTGGGGAGAGAGGAGAACAGAGGGGAGCGAGGAGGCCTGTTTGATCTCCTGGCAGCCAATGTCTTAGAGGCTGAGTGGAGCAGGTGGGCGCCTCTCACCCCCCACAGGTCACACTCATGAATATAATAGATGGCGATGGATAGGGCTCTGGCTGTGCTTTCAAGGGGTCAATGGCTCCATTCGTCTTTGTTTTCCCCCGGTCATTTTCTGGCCACCAGCAAACACCAATAAAAATGTTTTCTACTGCACAAAGGGGCTCTCGCTTACAACCTCGCTCGTGCTGGTTACTCTATATATCTTTCATTTTATTTAATCTTTTAGCTGATTGCAGTAGGAGTTCCATTTGGCGTGCTATTCACTTTGTAAATGAGTCGTTGTCACACGAGGCTAAACAATCAGCTGAAAAGCAGTGGAGGGTAATCCTTTTAAGCTATTAGTTAATGTAGCAGCTTTAATAGGTGTTCATTTTTGATTAATGCTAATTGCTCATGCCTTTTCCTATTATAGGTCCAGATCTGAGAAGCATAATAAATGCTCACAGGCAAAACAGAACAATCATGATTAACTGTGGCAAGCCAGTGACCTAAAATGCAAACAATTTTCAACTACCTGTGTACTGCACATGTGCAACAAATACTCTTTCCTGGAAGGAAACATTATAAATCATATGTCATCAATGAACCATGCGTTTAACAGATTTGACAAGATTTTATTGACGAAAACGTGCAGTACCACAGGTGACGTATTGCCCCACTCAAGCCCGCAAATAAAATGTCCGTGATTGGAATGGCAATTTATATCTGCATTAAGTCAGTTAGACATTCAGTGGCTTGGAACTGCTCCAGTTACCAAGGAGATCCCATTGGGAGTCATTTACCCGCAGCGAAATTCTAATCGATACTTCTGGAAATGCTGTCTGGCACCACAAGCTAGGCTTTCAATCTAAAAAACTACCCTGCTGCCAACCCCTGCCCTTCTCACATATTTAATTGATCAAATGTTACCCCTGTGCTCCTCAAAGAGAGGGTTGTTTTTTTTTTTTTTTTTTTTTTTTTTAATGCAGAGTACCTATGATGAGTTTGGGGACTCTTCGCACTGCATGATCAGAGGCAGCACTCCCTGACTTATTCATGCTGACTGAAAATTTAATGGCCTTTAGAGCCGGCTGACCTAATGAGAGAATTCAGTGTGGTGGAACATCAGTACAGTAGCACCGTGAATAATCAGCCCCAAAATGGCTCCCGTGGCTTAATCGCAGAGCCAGTGGCAGTGTCGGTGCCAGCCTGCCGGCTCAGCCAGCTTTGACCCTCTGTGGAATGTTATCAGGTTTTCCACACTTGTTCAGACATAATATTCAAGGACATTTCAATGCCTTTTAAAGTCTTGTTCCATCACATGCAAGAAATTACAATTTTGCGCTACAGAGGGTACAGAGTTATAGAGTTATATGTTTGGCTGTTACCCTGGTTTGACATTAGCCAGTGAAAAAGGCCATTTTAACTGCTGCATTAAAGTGGTCACCTGCAACATCATTGTTCTTCGATTTTGGTGACATCTTTGGTGCCGAGGAGTCATTGTGATTTTTTGACTGCTCACTTACACGCTTGTAGTTGGAACAATACCTCTGCCATTGTATTTTTATTCTGATGGAGCTCTTTTCTTTGTCTGTTCAGCTATCACTGCTCATGTCCCTCACTCTATATTCACTCCAGTCAGGAATAATGGTAAGTATCTTGAAATCACTTTGACTAACCAACTGTCCAATTTAATTAATTCTTTGTTTATTGATTAATAGTTTCTTCTATAAAAAAAAAAGGTCAGAAAAAAGTGAAAAATACCCATTATATCGTCTATATTGTACTGAATTTGCTTGTTTTAATACATCTAACAAGCCTAAATCTAAAAATATTCGGTATACTTTCATATTATATAATATCCTCACATTTAAGAAGCTGGAACCAATGAATGTTTGCTGGTACTTACTAATTCCTCAATTATCAAACTAATGGCCAATCAAATGACAATAGACAACTGACTAATCGATTAACCAATGAATTTTGCCAGCGCTAATTCAATTTATAATTATACAAAACAGAGAAAAGCTGAAATCCTCATGATTGAAAAAACGGAAACCTGCAAATATTTCTCATTTTTACTTAATAAGAACCTGAAATGATTATTAGCAAAATTGTTTGAGATTAATTTTGTTTTGATTGACCAATCCATGATATCAACTAATTGTTTCAGCATTGAAGAAATGATCTTGTCATGTTCTTGTTTCACAAAAAAAAAAAAAAAAATCATTCGAAGCATATTGTTTTAAAACCCCAATATAATTAGATACTAACTTTTAATTACTGCTTTTTGTTTCACGTTACGTTTTTAAGATTTAATACAGAACACAATACTATTCACGGAGTTCAACGCGCTGAGCATCAGTTTGATTGCTTTTCTCTATATGTGGTGACACACAGTACATCTGCCACATTATAAAATGTATATCAGACAAAAATAACTAAAAAAATATGGTGTTGATTACTCCTTTAAATGTGTAACTACTGTGGCTATATGAAACCATCCAGTTTCACCATGAAAAAGGACTTTTCATAATGGAGTTGCCCCGTAGAGAATTTGTTTTTACATCTAAACCTATGAAAGTCTTCCCACTACAGTTGTGCTTTCCCATTTCATCAATGGTCCACACTGCGGCATAGTGCCAAAAACACTTTTGCAATGTCATACCAAGTACTTCTACAACTACATCTATTCACCAATTTAAAGTAACTGATTTATGGTTTCATTTTATTTTAATCAAAGTCCCAAACTCAAGTATTTCAGGCCCATGGGAGCCCTGGTAATTAAACTTATGAAACAGCGTGCTGAGAGAACTTTCACTACTCTTTGTCATCGAATACACTGATTTCTATAAATTTTTTTTTACTCCACTTGGACGCATATGCTTTCACGCTGGGTTTAATAAACTTGTTTTCTCTGTCAGACAGCCAGTGATTCAGTAACTGTGGAAACTGAGTGGCCTCTTCTGCTTTATAAAGGCTGGACTTGTTCATAACATTAAATTTTGACCTTGGTTGGCTCCACATTGAAGTGCATTGCCTGTTTCGTCCCTGTGCACTACAGTACCTAACGTCGTATTTACAGTGTACAACGCTGAGCAGCAGTAGTTACCAGGGAGCATAAAGCTGCCAGTACACACTCATCATCCCTTTCACTATACCTTCTCCCAAGGCAACTTAAACCCTCAATCTTTATTCATCACTCAGCACAGAATCAGACCACGTATTGTATTAAAGTGGCTGGAGATTGAGTTCTTTAGTCCTTATCATTCCCCCAGCTCAGGAAAGGGAGTGAATACCGTTGGGCCAGCACTGTATCAGGCCATCCATTCCAGGTCTAGGTCTGCCTGAACCTTAACACTGAGCACACTAGTATCCCCGACAAGTCCTCCAAATTAATTAACGAAATACATCATTTTAGAATTACACACTGTCTGTGCCTTCCAAAACTGTTATAAATCACTGTTGAAAAATAAACCTGTTTTATGATGTGAAAATGCTAATGTTAAGGTTTGGTAGGGTTTAGGCAAAAAAAAAGACTTGGTTGGGTTTAGGGAATCATCATTACTACTTGTTAAGTTTAGGGGACTTTCTACATCATGGCTACAATGATTACCACTTGGTTAAGGTTAGGGAACAGCTGTGGTCATGGTCAAAAGGTACCAACATTGACTGGAAATTAGAAACAGTCACCCATGTTAGAGTCTGATATTTTGTTTACCCCGTGATCCTTGCTTTACAAATAACTTCACCTGACCTGGTTATGTTTTGCACATGTAAACACCGGATTCGGGTTTGAGAAACCTGGGTATGCTAGCTGGAGTACTCCCGACTGAGACACTGTTGTGTCCAAAACATTCTCTCCAGGTTTTTGATCATTCTCTGCCATGTGTTCGCAGGTGCGTCCTCAACTCCAGTTACGTAGTTGTTAGTCAGTTCAGAAAAAACATGTATGATGATTACCAGTATAACGATGGTATACATGCTGAGATAAAAGTAAGTCACAGAGGTATTAACAGTGGTAATGCAGAGGATACACTTTATTGTTGCTCTCATCTTCCATCATAGAAGATGAAGATAAAAAAGGTAAATGAAGCTGAGTCCAGGCGGTCAGAAACAAAACTGAATTCACCCTCAGCTGTGGAGGTAAATCACTTTGTGCAAAACTGTCAAATTTGCTGGATGCGGAGAGGTCAAAGACACTCATGCACCCACACAGATGATCAGAACCATGCATAATATTAGAATGATGTAAAAAAGAGATGAATAACCAGGTCTCTGCATGCCCCAGGTATACATTACACCCCAAATAAGACTGTGTAAATATTGTTGTCTTTTACCACTGTCCTTTGAAAACTATGGATCTCTAAAATGTCAATCTTATTTGAGCTAAGAAAGAAAAGCCCTGTTTTCAGTTATGAGACAATGCATATTTCAGAAAACCTAATGTTTTAAATGGTCTTTTTTTGCTTAAGTAGCAAAAACATTTTCTTACGCTGCAGAGGAAAACTGAATCCTGTGATTTATCTAAAAAAACTCGAAATCACACGTACACACAAAGTAAAAACATCATTTTAGACAACTGGTAAGAAGCTAATTGCTTCTAAAACATAGGTTTTTTGTTTTTTTGACACAGAACAGCACCAAAGTAATACAACGAGGTGACAAGACATGCCTAAAGTTGAGCTTAAAATGATGGAAATGAAATGTTATCAGAGATATTAGTTGTTATGGTGAAACATAAGGAACAGATGACAAGACTGAATGGAGTGTAGTTAAGTGGTACTACACACAAACACACACACATGCATGGACAATCTATCTGTCCTGCTGCAAAGCATCAACACATCCATGCACATTTACACAAATCTAGAATATAATACACATATATCCCCAATGGACACACACCGCTGTCACGGTTATGATGTTTATTGTTTAAAACTGCGGCTGTTGCTCTTTATATGACAGGGAGGTATGTGGAGGGCCACGGCCACCGCTGACGCTCCTACACTCTGCCCCAGAAAACAGCAGGATAATATAATCAGAGACAAAATGACAGTCTTCGCTGCTTCATGTAGCACACAGTCTGCTTCAAAGATATTCTGAGAGAAGAGAAAATTACTTTAGACGGGAAGCTTTACACTAAACACTTGTTAAATATGTAATGAGTCATTTTTTGAGGTACCAACGTAACATGCAGGATGTGTAGGGGTGTGAAAGACAGCAGGAGATGTGCTTGGAAAGTAGACGTGGGTGTGTGTAAGTATGAGAGAGGCAGAGTGAGGAGGCAAAGATAGACCAATTAATCTAAACTGCAAGACATTTAATGCGATGTACAAACAGCAACAGGTTTCTATATCAAGGTCTAATTGTAAAACTGTTTCTGACAATGGCTTCAGAAAGGTATTGTGGGTGTTTTGTTTGTCACAAAACTGACAAGCAAATTGGTATATTTAAAACACAAATTCCTAGTAATTATTTAAATAAGAGCTGAAACTAATGATTATTTTTACTGTAAATTTGTCTGCAAATTATTTCCTCGATAAACCGATTAAGTATTTGGTCTACAAAATGCCAGAAAATGATAAATGACCATCACAACAGTCCATAAGCCAAGGATAAAGCCAAGCATCAGTTTTCTATCACATAAGGAAAACAAAAGTGTGAGATGTCACAACCGAGGAGCTGGAACCAGAGAATGTTGAGCATTTTTGCTAGGAAACAATTCGTGTTTATGGAAATAGTTGTTGATTAATTTTCTGTTGATCGACTAATCACGTCAATCACTAATCTTATTATCCTACATGCCCAAAAAATCCTGCAAAAAAAAAAAAAAAGGAAAATGTGCTGAGAATACACATGTTCTTAATACTATATATCCAGTAGTAGATCGGTTCAAGACAGACTCACTGGAAGTTGTAGATGTCCACAAATCAAAATCAAAAGCATTTGCCCAATAGTATCATGTTAGCATAACGTTCCTAGACAATCTTCATCAAGAATTCACCATCTCTTAACAGACATTTGGTGAAAATACAAATGCCATTATTAAAAAGGCTCAGGCTTCCACTGTCTACGACACAAAACTCCTCTGAAGTAGCAAGATTCGTTGCAATATATCCAACTTTTTAATTTATTTGCCGCTTTTCTGTCAAAAGGTCAAGAGTCGAATAGAAGTTGCCTTTAACTTCAGCTCTAAAGTTATTAGCGAGACACAGAGATCTTGTTCTGCCTAATACTAAAGAAGTCCTCAAAAAGGCGTACATGATTAACAACGACCCCATGGCCAAACTTGTTCTTTACAACTTCTTTAAGCTAATGCCATCAAGAAGTTTGGTTTTAGAAGCCACGAGACCTGTGAACAGCTTGGGTTAAAGAGTAGGTGAGTTAACTGTGGGCATAAACTAATGAACGCATGTGCACTTCTTGACATAATATGCCTTGTGGTGTTGGAAACCTTTGGTCAGCAATGGACTCGCCACTGCCGTTAACCCTTGTGTCTTTCAACCTTTTTCCCTCCTTTTTTGCTTGAACTGAAGGTGCTGTAGTTTAATCATCTTTTTAATTACCTACCTATATCTGTAACTGTGTACACAACATGAGTATCTATATCTAAAATTAACATAGAGCTTGTTAGTCATACATTTCGGTGTTGAGTCCAAAGTCCAGGTTATAGAACTGATTGGTAGAAAATGCTGCCATATTGTAGGCAGAGGCAGCAAGTCCCATGTGTGCTTGCATGCAACAGGAGGCATCTACATACCACAACATGCTATTTATTCAGCCTTTTAAATCCACTTGTCCATGGTATTACCCCAGCTTAGTGCCAGACAAGCAAACAGACAGACGAGAGGGACTGGCATGCACGCAGCATAAAGGATCATGGTAAACAAAGACAAATACCCTTACACGATGGGGTCTAATCCCGCTCAGGGTATCGCTGTAGTCAAATGCCAAATCCGCCCCTCCCTGCTCCTCATCAAATATACCCACCAACAGAATCCCACCCCTTCACTCTCTGCTTCATGTTCCCGTAGCCCATTTGTCCCCACTTTTTTCCCCTCGTCCCGACATCTATCAATTTATTCCTCTACTGAGTAACAAAACAGAAGAAGTATAGACATCATTTTACAGATTTACTTTCCCCGTCCCACTGCAGTTCCTCATTAGTTTCCCCACATACTCCCTACCTCCCTCCTTCCCTCCACCTTCACATACTTTCCCAGCCCCTTTCTCTAAATTAGTCATGATTAATGTGTACGCCACGCATTGGGGCATCTTAATTAAATAACACCATCTAATTAGGGGCTGATTTCGGCTGGTAATGGCACCGTAAGATGGCGGAATGGGATTGTGCGGCGTGGCAGAACATTCATGAAGCCCGTCAAACTCCCTGGGCGGTCACACTCCCCTGGTTTCACACAAACAGCCCCCTCTTAATCTGACAGTTACATTAAAATGCAAATAGCCCAGATGTGAGGGTTTGGTAACAAGTGTGGATTACAGCTCCCAGGGAGCCACGAGGGACAGGGCTTTTTTTTCCCCCCTGATATGACATAAGCCAGGTAACAGGTTGATAGCTGTTGACCTAGAAGTGGCTGTTTAAATATTGGCTAACACACTGTTGGACATGTGTAAGATTACACAGTCTAGAAATCTCTTTCAGCTGGGAGATAATGGCTCTGATGAACTGATTTAACACGACTAATCATGAATAAATACCTCTCAACCAAAAAGATATGCACTCTCTTATCAATGATTGTTTACTGTCCTGATGGTGCAGTTTATCTTCTTTCCTTGTGGATGTATCGCTAGTTTTAATTAAATCAAGCTCAAGACCAACTGAAAGGTCAAAGAAAATTAAAGCATATTAATGAGCGAAGGGCGCAGGCAGCATACAGCATCAGGTCAGGGAGACAGCAGGGAGACAGACGCCAACCCCCCATCCTACCACGACACACACAAACTCATATGCATATGCGCGCGCACGCACACACACACACACACCGACACACAGACACGCGCTCCCACATACACATACATGTCCCGACAGCATAGTTTAGCAAAGTGTGAGACGTGAACAATATGTGTTTGGTGTGTGTGTGTGTGTCTGTCTGTGTGTGTGTGTGTGTCTGTGTGTGTGTGGGGGGGGACGCCCTGTGTAGCCACCAGAAGAGCATCCCCTGCAGTGCATCATCATGGCTAGATGTCAAAGCCAACTAACCCATGCCAAAATACCTACCCTTTAAAAACCCTTGGCAGTAATAACACCTTACAGCAGCTTGTTCTTTCAGTACAAATGAAAAGGAAAAAACACCATTCATTCCCACAGAGGGCCAGCTGCAGCCACAAAGGGATATTGTACTTTTCCTTTGTGCTGTGGCAAAAGAGAAAACTACACCAGCCTCGCCGCGGGGTGAGGGAATGGTTGAAGGAATGGGGGAGTTGGGTGGTGGGGTGGAACATGCAAATAGAGCTTGGGCATAGATCAAAAGACATAAGTTTCACTGCATCATCAGGGCTGGAGCACTGCTCAAACTCCCCACAGACTCCCTCCCTCCCAGCCTCCGTCACCCCCCCCACTCTGCTGCATACATGCTATCCCAGCCTGGAGCCCTTCTTCTGAGGGGCATCCTGGCAGAGTGTGAACACTGCTCTTACATGTCGGTCTTGAACAGAGATGTGAAAACTAATGGTTTTTGGCAGGGCCCGGGTCCTTGGTGGACACACTGCTGGAGCAGAAAGAAAACAAATGGGGAGAGAGGGACAGGAAAAGGGGGGGGGGGGGGTCAGTGTGTCCAGAAAAAGACCAGGTGTCTTAGAAGGGTCAGGCTCATTCGTTTTACAACAGCACCATCTGTCTTTGCAAGCAGAGCTCTACAATGATGAATAACTGATGTCAGTGCAGAACACACATCCAAAGCAAATAGTTATGGATGGGTTTTTTTGGTAGTGTCAACTAGTATAATTGTATAATACGCTGTTATGGTTGCTACTTTTTATATCTGGACAACTGATGCAGCTAATATGAATGGTGACTGTGTGACTTGCACGTTAGACGCATATAAATTATATGTTAATGTCTCAAAATGTCTAAGTAACTCTTTATTTTTCTCTAAGTGTTATCCAGATGTCATCTAGTGACGCTCTCCTGACAAAAACGCACTGACAGACTAAGCAGGGCCCACTTTCTTCGCATTTCGAGGCTAAGATGAGAGGCAGTAGAAAGGAATCCTCCACGTGACACGCGCACTCAGTGCGACTGCAAATGTAACTTTTCCCTGAGCAAGCTACATTCGTCGTCTCTGCAGACCTGCCCCTCTGCTCAGCCGCTTCCTTCTTTTCAGCCAACCAGAGAGAACGGACAAGATGGATGCCGGTGTCACTGTGCGGGCCAGAGTGACAGATGGGCCGATTATACAAACTCATCCCACTGGTCGTAGAAATCACAACACCTTGCCTGCTAGCTAATAGCCTTCATCTGCCTGCACCTTATGGATAGTTGATGCTTGCTACTGTTATGGGAAAGCATTGTATAGACAGATCCCATTAGAGCCCTGGCCTCCCTCTTGACAGCTTGTACCTGAATAGACACCTGCCACACTGTTTTGGGTTTTTTTTGTTTTTGTTTTTTACAGCCCAAACAAACAAAA
Source organism: Xiphias gladius (assembly GCF_016859285.1). Taxonomy (NCBI): domain Eukaryota; kingdom Metazoa; phylum Chordata; class Actinopteri; order Istiophoriformes; family Xiphiidae; genus Xiphias; species Xiphias gladius. The sequence goes on along the minus strand of NC_053407.1, from coordinate 22,155,485 downwards.
TGGTAAATCACCTCGCTGCGACCTCGTGTCTGGCTGGCTGGCTTCAAGGGCATGTTTTCCTTCCTCTAGATGGACACATTGCAAATGCATAAACGGATTCCTGTCATCGGCTTGATGTGTGGCTGTGGAGCTCTGCTGTGCGCAGTGGTTTCTCAGCAGGTAAGTTGGAGCAACAGGAGCAAAAACCAAGGCACAAACAGAGAGACGTGGCAAAAGCATCTTGGTTTTCAGCCAGAGAGGTGTCAAAAAATAAGTCAAGAGCATTGGAGAGTAAGTGTGGGTGCTGAAGGTGATCTTTCAGGATTAACCAGCCTCCCCTTGCCTGCTCATACCTGTGATTTAAAGTCTGGGCTGATTAATCAGGCTGGTATCAGGTCTCTGTTCAGGCGAGACGTTTAGATCAATCACGCCAGCCAAAGGGGAGTGTACAGTGTCTAACAAATGGGAAGCAGAGAATGGTGGAAAAGGGGCAGAGGGGGAGAGAGAGAGAGAGATTGAATGGCTTACTCCATGCTCCCAGCCATCAGCAGGAAAAGGTTGTAGATGTGTGAGAAGATGAAGAGGAAGAGGATGGTGCTGAAGAACATGGTCATCCAGGAGCCATGATCCTCGCGGAACATTTTCAGGCGCAGGTATCGACCTAAAGGGGCATGACAAGGACACTGCTGTCAGTGGCGGTTCAAACAGCATGTCGACCTGCTAACATGTATGTCCCAGAAAAATGAAGATGAAAGTAAATAAATTAGTCACATACATCAGTATTGTCCTACTCTGTCAGACAAGTGCCCTTTAGGCAATAAAATTGAGATTAAAGACCACTCTGAGGTGTCACTTCCGCGACCCTGAAGTAATCGTCTTTTCCTGACCGATTTCAACAGTCACTATGTCATGATCAGTCCCAACAGACAATATTCCACATACACATCATTTCATGCATCTGGTGGGCATGCCGTCAGTGGATTGATGCTAGCTTGTGTTTCATGATGCGAGTTCTGCATGATTAGAGAAATTATTCAAACATTTGTGACCTGTGGTGTTTTTTTTTTTTGTTTTTTTTTGTTTTTTTAAATACGGTTCTGGCATGGAATCAAATTATGGAAAAATCTCTCTCTGGCGGAGCATGAGATTGATTCAGATACGCAACCTTCTGCACAGAATACATAATCACACGAGCTTTTCCTCTGGTGGCAGCGCTCAGCAGAACTCCTGAAGACAATAAGATTTATTATACCACTGTTAGCTTGTTGTTGTACCTTTAAAAGACTACAGTTGGCGCTTTTAGTGCCTCTGTGGCTCGCTATAAATACGACAGACCAATTTTTATTTAGTTGCTCCTAATGACAAATAGAAAACTATTTATATTTTTAATTCAAGGGCTCACATTTTTTTTCCGGTGAGTGGGATGAAAAAGGATTACATAAGTACAGTATAAATTACTGAGAGATATGAAAAATAACGTGTGACGCAATTAGGTATGCATAATGATAATTGCACAACAGCTGTCAGAGTCCTTGATCTACCTCCAACACTGATCGTGTAACAGAAGGATGTCTTGGGTGTCTGTATCACCATTATTCAGACCTGGGTCAAATAGGATTTGAATATAAAATCTAATGAAATAACACACAGATGTTTTAAATATATATATATATATATAATATATATATATATATAAAAAACACGAATTTCACTCAAATACAACCTCTAGTTAATGAGATTTTGAAAACCACGCTGAAGTATCCCTTCAACATTTTCAGGGCCTTACAGGTATATTTATCACAGGATCTTTCTCAGATTCTTGGCTCTGTTGACCAGCTAAGGTCTTCAACCAGCTCACTTCACTCTGTGCAGAGAAACAGCCTATAATAAAGAGCACACGCAACAAATATCATTTTCAATTATCAATCCGTACTAAAATACGCCAAGTGTGTGATTCATTCAAATACATGCTAAAAAAAAACAGCCAGTTTGGTCTGTAAGATAACGTTGTAAAGTCTTGCCCAGCCTGGTCAGCTGGCGGTAAACATGCAGGCAGATCAACTTGCTAGCAGTAGTGCTAACTTTGGCTAACCCCTTCGGTCACTTGACCCTCGTCCTGAGGGTCATACCAGTCTGTCAAGAATATCCCATTTGACCCCCCCTGCCTGGGAAATGCACACGTCTCTCAAAATCCATGCCCCTAGTTTGTAACGCAGGTTTTTCTTTTATGCTGTAAACGTTTAATCTCCAGGCCCAAGCCGAGATAACCCTGATGACGTCGCTACGAAATGTCATAAATCACCGCCTTGTTCACTCAAACACTATTCCCCGTACAACAGACACTAAATGTTCGGTTTTGGATATTTTCTAATTCATTGTCATTTTGCTTCATCACTGACGCCTGCGGGGACGCACAACGCTAATTTTCACATCTCTTTAAATCGCATCGAGGGATTGTTTGCAGAAAGCAGTGTAGAGTTTTTTTGAGGGCAGCATATACTGGATACATTTAAACAGTCAGAATTTGGACGCTGAAATAAAATGACGGACAGTAATTGCAGTGCACTACGTAGTAAACAGGGAGTGACGTAGGACACAGCGTCAGACCTGTCAAAGCTCCCTCTAGGGCCACAGAAGCCATTACACAACCATCTTCACAGGCTGAGTAGAGCTCCATGAGGAGGTCATGTGGTGAACCCCAACCATCAATCACTTCGAGGTTTCTCAATTGACTGTAAATTAAAAGATCCTCCATGAGTAAGCGTGGCCATACATCCCTATTGCCACTGCTTTACACATTGCTCTCACACACACACACACACACACACACACACACACACACAGAAGCACTCCCTCTGTTTGGTCTCTGCGGGCTATGATCTGGTGCCAGAAGCGGCCATCTTCCCAGGAAAAACTCTTTGTTTTTCCTGTCCTCCAGCTCAGTCAGCTTCCCTTTGAGTTACAGCTCCTCAGAGAGCTCATTGTGTTTGTGTGCCCCCCACACACACACACACACACACACAAAAACACACACACACACAGACACACACACGCACACACAGTCAGAAAGATAGCAAAGCAGAACGCTCCATTTATTTTCCTATTACCGCCTGGCTGGTTTACTCTCCAGTAGTTTTACATGCTGTTCAATCTCAGCTTGCTCACTTTTAGTTTTTTCTGCTGCGCACATAAAAACAAAGATGTTGAGATTTCTACGGAGACGAAGATCTTTGCTGAGTTCAAGGGCAGTTACACTATTTGCACTTCCTGTTGTAGGTTCGAATATATCATACCGGAATGGCATCTTAGTTAACAACAGATCTGCAATATGAGTTTGACTTAGTTTCTTTACTTACTGTGAGCTTTTATAGAAGAGAATAAAAACTTGAATATTCCCTTGATAACAATATTCAACCTAAAGTTTTGGGAGATTCAAGAAAAAGCTAAGTGGCCTAGTGTGAGGCCACACCATATGTCTTGCTCTGTGGTATTTCAGGGCTCATCACAGATGCATAATTGAATTGACGTGCATGGGTGAACTTAATTGCCTCCAGTGCCAATGAGCCCTGGCTTAGATGTAGGTGCACAGTGTGTATCGGCAGATCTGACTTTTAAAAGCAGCACGCCGCGCCAGCAAGCACGGCCGGCCTCTCGCAGCCCGTGTCTGCAGGATTTAACTAGGGCGTGATTCAAGACTACTCAGCCGGGCCGACCTGAGCCACTGCACCTCCCGACGGCAGAGTCCCCCCAATACGGAGCGATTCATGAGCAGCGCCTGCTGCGAGACTCAGCCCAACAGGGCCCAACGGCAGCCCAACACGCATGGACAAGGCAGCAGCAGACCCAAACACAGGCCCCAAAACAAAACACACAGGGAAGAGAGGGAGACACTTGTTATACCTCTTTCTCAGTCTCACTCACCCAGACTGCAAACACACCCAGTCACATGGACTGAGCTGGTGTATTACGCCAGAGAGCGCAATTACATTTTGAATACTAGTTTACAGTATTTACAGCCTCGTTCCTCCAGTTCTATTCATAATGTTCCGTTTGGGGTGAGATCACATCCACCTCTCCTCACGCTGTTTCCCGAATGAATATCCAACGTGCAGCTGTGTCGCCATCTAGTGGCGGTACGTGGACGCACACCGGCGAGCTGACTGGCAAAGTGCACTGATATGAAATATGCAGACAACCACCGGTGCCCCACAGTCAGCACAGGGTGTCCTTTTCGCATCGTAGCCTCTGCAAACACAGTAAAACACTCCCCACTCGAATCTTCTCGACCCTTTTCATGCTTTTAAGATTTTTCTGAGGGATGCTCATTTTCAGCATTGCTTTGCTTTGCTTTGCTGTACATTTACATGTAGCATTTGTCTGTCCACTCATGTCCTTTATATTGACTTATCTTAAAATGTCAAATTTGTGTCTGAATTTAGAGCACGTTGCAATCCTGATTTTTAAACGACTCCCAGGGCAAGCAAATGTCGCTTACTCTATAGAACCCACTTCTGTTTTTTAAACAAATGTCTTTAAAACATCACACCGTAATTTTCGGAACTCAACCTGTGAAGATACTGAGCACAGTGCTGTCATTTTTTGGGTTAAATCGAATTCCACAATGCCTGTATAATACCTATGAAATAATCAATGAACTCACGATGAACAGATACAATCAAAATACAATAAAATTAAAACTGTCAAATGGTGTATGGTTGTATGTTGTCAGACGACATCCAGTTTTACGGACATGACAGAAAAGTACCCAGGTTGTGGTCTAAGATATGTTTCAACTTTGCAAATAGTTCACAAGGTTGTACTTTTCTCCCCAGCATGCATGAATAAATTACTAATGCAGTAAATCTGTGTTTAATGCATACAGAACGTGCTGTATACTGTATGTGGCATGATAAGGCAGGTCAACACAGAAGAGGAAACAGTGGAACAAGCTTCTCAGCCGAAGAAACTGGGCGGTAAGTGTCTTTTATAAGATCAAATTCACCGTAATTCCTATGGAATAACAACCGTTTTTCGGATTCCCACCTTGTCCTGATTGTCTCAAAGGATTCAAACTGGAGACATGGTTATCAGTCTGTTGCTATCTGATAATGAAATCAAATTCAGTAATTCTGGGAAGTGCTCAGGTTATAAAGTCACCAGATTTATAGTAGTAATCCACTTACAGGACACCCAGTAATCCTTGGAGACAGACACACGAGCATAACAATAAAAACTAGCAGAGACCATCAGCTCAACACATGTACCGGCACACGTGGACAAGCAAATATGTATCTCGGATTTTCTAACGGTAGTTTTGTTTAATCCTCTGTTTACTTTATCACACACACACACACACACACACACACACACACACACACACACACACACACACACACACACACACACACACACACACACCAGTCCCATAGGTAGGGCAGTGCACCGACAGCTCCTGACAGATGAGAGGCACACAGCTGGTGGAGGAGGAGTGAAGGCGACCTGAGATGTGATCGCCGTCTTGATTCATCACGATGCCGCTATTCAACAAGTCTGACACGACTAAAAAAGGTAAGTACGATCTGAAACTGAAATACTTTGCTTTTTTGACATTTTTTAGGATCAAACAGTTACAATATTGTACATAAAATCTATTAAACTTTCAAATAATTCATGATAGAATAATGAATACATTTTATTTGATTAATTTATTTGAATTTCCTGACATGAATTATGTATAAACAAAGTCATTACTGTCTACATTATATAGTATCCTCATACTTTCTAAATTGATTACTTACAGTGTAGCTGTATGATCAATTTTCCCGAGTGTTTTAATACTTAAATCACACATATTAAAATGAATCGTCGCAAAATAGGATATACAAACCTTCCCATTCAGTGGGTATTGACAGGTGGACAGGGAGACATTATCTAGGTTGAGATGTGCTCAAAGTAAATTGTTAAGATCTGCTCACCTGAACAAAATGAATGTATTATCTCTGATTAAGTGCAAACAGGGGCTGACATGGTGGAGGCAATAGATCAACAATATCCCAGCTTTCATTGTTCGCAGCAGACAGCCAGGCATTCGCTTCCTGGACACACTGGTGACGCTCAGAGACTATGGCGACAGCTACAGTAAATATAGTGGGCTCCGACAGAGAGCGGGCGAACACATCTTACTTGCCGGCAGAGTCAATAAAACAGACTATGACCTGCATTATACTGGAAGTTATTAAAATCTTGAAAAAATTAAATCTACTTAAAATATGTATGCCATATTGTAAAGAAAAGTGTTTCATAGAGCTTCAATTCCAGAAGAATAAGAACATTATGTTTTAAATGCCTTGCTTTTACAGTACTTCACATGTATGATATTTTGCTTTACATAATGAATATTTATCCAAAGGATAAGCGAGACCATCATTTACGTACGTCAAATCAGTCACAATGAATATCAGTCTTTCTGTGGATAGAGAACTAGGTCATGAAATAATTATTTCTTCATACTTTTTTAAATCTGTTGCTTACTTAACAGGATCATGCATTTATTGCCAGCTGGTTCAATTTTAAGATATTCATGAAGTATTCATGAGTCAATTTAATATAATTTTCTGTGACTGACACCTTACCTGGCAGTTCTCTACTGTTTTATTGCTAAAAAAAAAACCCCATCCCTATCTGAAGGTTTGAGCATCATAGCATCATAAAGCAAATGTCAGGAACCGTTTGACACATATTTTTTAAAAAAAAAAGGGACACTCCACCAATTTTTCCTGTCAAGGTCAATTTATAAGCAACCAATGAAAACAGATGTACAAAGTCTTTTGTGGCTCTGAAGGAGCTTTGGCAAGTCTGATAAATGAGTCAAATGTGATCAGTTGAGTAATCTCAGTTTGGTCTTTGAAAACACTTGACTGATTTATTTATTTACTTTCTTAAGCCGGCAGGCTTCCATTACAAACTGAGGGTGTGGAGCTGAAAGATGTGAGCATTTACCAGTCGGGTTAAATCTAAGACAGACACTTATCCAGCTCCATTACTTGAAGCGAGGAATTCTGCGTTTTTGGGGGTTGACCCATAATGGGACCCAAAAGTCAGGATATATCCCCTGACTTTTCGTCTAGCACCTCTCTGAGGCTGAGTCAAATAAACTACTGGATAGATTGACATTAAGTTGGGTGCACGCATTCATGTTCCCATCAGGACGAATAATAATCACTTTGCTGATCCTCTGACTTTTCCTCCGGAGCCATCGTCAAGGCAAAATTTCAATTTGTCCAATACTTTGGTTTATGACCAAATACCTGCACAAATGTTGACATTCCCATCAGGCTCAGATGTATTTTGTGGTCGCTGCTAATTAGCTACTGTTCGCATGCACAAACACAAAAAACGAGGATGATGACAACGATAAAAAAAAATTATGTGTATCTGTTCTTCTATCCCAGAGGTGCTTCTGGAGTTTCCCAACCAGTCGACTGTATTCTGTAGCCAGTTTGAGAACGGCCAGTGGTATTGCTATATTCTGCTGGTACTCTTCACTTTTGCTCTTCCTGTGGGGATCTTAGGAAACATCGCCGCTCTCACCAACTACACCTGCTTCAAGAAGACCTCAAGCACCAGCAAAATTTTCCTGTTGAACCTGGCACTGTGCGACTCAGCCTGGATCCTCACCCTCCCTTTCACCCTCTACTTCACCTTCCAGAGGCCCTACCTTAAAGACATACAGATCTTCTGCCAGTTCAAGAAGATCTCCTTCAACATCAACATATACGGCAGCATCCTCTTCCTCACACTGATCAGTTTTGATCGCTTCGTTGGGACGGTGCACCCTATCAGCTCTCTACGGTGGTGGGATGTGGGTAAAGCCAAGCTGTGCTCAGTTTGCACATGGGTCGTGCTCGTCTTGAGCTCCATTCCCGACTTATTTGTAACCTTCGCAATTCAGCGCCAAGAAAATGTTACCGTGTGCATGGACCACATCCAGGGTCCTTTTACCTACGTCAGGACAATCTCCATTATCAGAACAATAGTAGGCTTCCTGCTACCATTCGGCTTCATGCTGGCTTTTTACATCATGACAGTTCGTGTTTTGCGGCATCTCCCAAGGGGTAGAAGGCACAGAGGAGCCCAGTGGGCAGGAGCGAAGCCGCTGCGGCTCATCACTGCCGCTATACTCGTTTTTGTGGTCTCCTTCGTGCCCTACCACATCATGGTCATCACTCTGGTGTGCATGAGGATTCATAAACAGATCACACCATTTAACATCAGTGTCCTCTATGCCTCCTATGAGTTCTTTGAGGCCATGTGCAGTGTAAGCAGCTGTCTGGACCCAGTGCTGTATATTGTGGCTAGTGAGCAGTTCCAGAAGAGGCTGCTGGCCTTGAGAAGAGACCAATACAGGAGGCTGTGCTGCAGAGCCAGCACGAGGGTTGGGGTAATTGAGTGACTGAGTGGATCAAATGCATGACTTTTTTAGCTAGGTACCGTAAATTGCCTGGGCTGGATCACTGTTATGCATGTGCCAGTGACTGATGTCAATGGTACAATTATCTCGGCCTAAAGCATGCCATAGATAAATTGCACTATTGTGGAACTGGAATTAAAGAAGAAACTACTGTGGCTGAGAAATTGTATTCAATGCAAAAAAATCAAGGTAAAACCACAGCATGGCTTGAAAAAAAAACATTTTATTAAAATATATTTGACTCGTTGACTTGTGGCCATAAAACTTTCTGTTGCCAGAAGGTAATATAAATCAGCAGTGTTCTCATCCTCGATGTTTTTACCGTGCAAAGTGGTGCATGGTAAAATCCATGCACAGTTTGCTTTTGATAGATATTGTCAAAAACCACGTAGGGAAGCTAAAAGTGATGTCATGATAATATCAGAAAATTGTATAAAATGCCCAATATTAAAGATAACATATTTAAATGGCTTGTTTTATCTTACCGATGGTCCAAAACCAAAATAATTCATTCTACAAAGACACAAAACAGAGGCATCAAATCCTCACATTTAAGAAGCTGGAACCTTTGAATATTTGTCATTTTGGCTTGATGAATGAATTTTAATGGAGTATCAAAATATTTGCACATTCATTTTCTGTTTATCAATTAATCAACCGATCATTTCAGCTCTAAACACAAGTATAATTTGTCTTCCAAAACATATTGCTAGATGTACTGATTTGTTCAATCACATACAAACAGGTGACAAATTAAAGGGTAAACCTGAATAAATGGTTGCAGAAACTTAATTAAATGGACCTAATTTTTTGGATGAGGAAATATAATGTTCCTTTAATTTGTCACCCTACACCCTGGCCTCAGATTTCCTCTGCACGTGTATCATAACAGAAAAGCTCAGGTGAATTAACACATCCTCCTATTATTTATTTGCAATTCTGGTGGGACTAACCCCTGTTGTAGCGTAAAAACACTCACCATCACCTCCTGTTCAAATATTATGACCGTAGTGCAGTGACCTGGAAAGTGTATTTGGAAAATGTGATCAAAATTAACAATGAATGAAGTAAACACCAGGCCTTGAAAGGTGAAAACATGGCTCATGTTTGGCCACACAGAAAGTGATACCATCATATGCATATTGATTCTTGAACTATAGATAGCGCAGTCTTCTGGTCCCAATCACTTCTCTTTGTATTCAACCCATCAGTTTGCACACATTATGTTCAAACTGTAAGGGCAGCCCGATTCTTTTTGTGCGTACTTTCGTCTTTATTAGGTTTCAGTGCAAAGCTCTACTGTATCCTGTTTTGATTCCCAGTATCAGGACAAACATCCTGCCCCCCTTAGAGATTCTAATGAGCTTTCTCCCCCAAAAACAACCCCAGAGTGCAGAGAGTCTGAGCTACGGCACTGCCGGGATCTTAGCATGTACACACTAGCATCACTGGGGGGGGGTAGCTATGACTATGGCCGCTGGTGTCCCCAGAGCTGAACTCCTCTTTAACTAAGTGTCTGGATAATAAATCAGAGGTTGGAAGTGATAACAGGGCTCCCTCCGCAGGGAGACTGGAGCAAGTTGAGCCACGACACGGTGAGCCACTGTACCACTCTACCGGTTCCAGTAAGCAATCTATGAGATCATTTCATCTTGTTATTTATTGCTTGGATGCGGACCAAAGCAGTCATACATTTCAGGTAAATAAGCAATTTCCTTTTTGGCTGGTTTCCCTTGTTTGCTAGCTCTCATCATTATTGCTCCGTGTCTCCGTCTCCCTGTCTGCTGTGTAAACACCTTTGTGTTTTATCCCTTACTGCAAGAACACGGAGATGACGTTCACTCTGCACAATAATAATGTCTTGGTGACATGGAAAAATTATCTATAGGTTTATAAAATGTTGCAATATATGTTTGGGGTGGAAAATGTCAATGGTTTTCATTTGGCACTTTTTGTTGAATTGGGGGCTACACAAGATAAGAACTAAACTGCAATTCAACTTGCATCATTTTGGCCACTTGGGGGCAGCATAACAAGATGTAAACAACACTGACATATTATCACTGTATAAAGTTGATATGGTTAACATGCTAGCAATCATTTGCCTTTTTATTCATCTAGCAGACATGGAGCAATAACAGCATTCATTTGGAGTCTAGTGTCTGGCCACCTTATAAATTCAAGTCCAATATTCACTCTGTTTTATGCTTAGTTTTGGTCTCCACCAAATCCTGTCTTTTTAGCAGCTAAATGCTCCACTATGTTCACAAGCTACTTGTTAACTTTGTGTCTGCTGTTTGATGCTGAGCAGGTAGCGCTCAGTGGGTTTACCAGAGTCTTTTTTCCACTGAAAATACCTGCCTGCTGCCGCAAACAAGGTTGATGAGAGTGGTGAGACTGTTGTAGGCTATAAAACCAAAACACTGAGCTGAAAGATGCTAAAATGCTCTGCAGAACTGAGGAGAAATACAGGTGATCTGCAACGTCTTTCATATGTTATTTATATTTTTTCCATTGTTAATATAATTTGATTCTTAACTTTATTCTCATAATACTGCTATTGGAGCAGATACCATCAGACAACAAACACAAACATCATATGGTGGGAGTGTTTACGGTATAGCTTCGATCCCCAGACAATAATACAACCTCATATATAAATGCATACTGTACTGAAATGCATCAAAGACTTCAACCTCCAGGAGATAGCAGCTTCAAACTGTATGATAGAGGTGCTGTTAATTCAGGCTGCAGGGGCACAGCAGCGCACTGACACCAGAGCAATCATACATTATTTACAGAGGAAGGGGGCAGCCGCTGACGCCAGCTAATAGAGACGGGGCTGAACTGAAGGAGAGTGTGTAACATACAGCTCTGCAGGGCACCATAAGTTATGGTAGTTAAAATTAAAAGACTAATCATTTTGTGACTAGTATAAATAGATGCAGAGACATCAATTCCCTCTCAACAGCAACACGCTCTCTCAGACACACACACATGGACAATGAAGTACCCCGCAGCCACAAACACACACAAAGCATGCAGAGAGCCCCGATCCTGCCACCCACCCATCCACTCCTACACACACACACACACTCTCACTCCACTTTGACCCGCAGCCACACAGTGCCGTACATAGGCCATCTCAGCCTTTGCGTGGCACGGTAATAACATATGACAGAACCCAGATGGCACCCTGCAGGCTACAATCATCAAGATGAGGGAAAGGGGACGAGGGGCACTCCAACAACAGAGCAACCAATGACATGTCTCAGACTCTCTGAGCACACACACACGCAGAGCTCAGCAGAACGTCCAGTGGCGTTAACACTTCTGTAAAACAAGTTTTCACATTACTATCACCTTTTCTTGTGCTGTTCACACTTGTCTGGTGCCTCGAATGACTCATCCAAGTGGAGACGAGAAGTCAGTGTTCAATTTAATGTAAGTGTCGGTAATGACATGCTAAGCAGTGACTAATCCGTTTAGGACGGCGCTCCACATCACTCAAAATTACACTTCAATTTACCTTTTAGAATCCGCAAAGCCTAGGAAGGAGATAGGTGAATATATTATGCTAATCTAGGGACTAGGACAGCATGAGTGAGAAATGAGAAGCAGGTTCACTCCTCGATTAAGGAGACGGGAGATAGTCATTTACTGCAAAGGCAGGCCCATGATATAAAGCTTTGGTGCCGTGGTGCTGCATCACTACAGCAAGAAGAAGAACTAGTTGTGTATGAGGCATTTGTCATAAATATTATATAACTTAACATTACACACACAAGTGATGTCTGCTTGTCACAAAAAAATGTAATCAAAAAAAAATGTAGGGAACAGTTCAACATTTTGGGAAACATCATATTCACTGTCTCGCTGAGAGTTAGATGAGAAGATCAAAACCCCTCTCATATGGCTCTTTCCAAAGATAACAAAATCCACCTCCTAATCTGTCCCTCTAAAGCTCACTGATTATTATGTTATATCTTGTTTGTTTCATTCTTATATAACCACAATCTAAAAAAGACAACTTGTGGTTATATGGAGGTTTTTGATCAGGCTATTTCTTGGTGAGGAGCAGTGACTTTCTGAGTAATTTCTCTTTTTTTTTTCTTTTCACTTTGTTTTTTGTGTGGAACAAACAAACGAGATATTATGTGTTAATTAGTGGGTTTTTTTTTTAGAGGTGTTAACAGGTGGATCTTGTCACCTTTGGACAGAGCCGGGCTAGCTGTTTCTCTGTTTCCAGTCTTTGTGCTAAGCTAAGATAAAGGCTGCCTGCCGTAGCTTCGTAGGAGACAGACAGGACAGTTATATCAATCTTCTCATCTAAATCTCTAAAAGAAAGTGAACGAGTGTATTTGCCAAAATGTCAAACCATAAGTTTAAATGTCTTGAATGTCAATGGACCTCCACGTCATTTGACCTGTAGCAGTCTTATTTGTTAGACATGGGACTCATGGATGTTGTACTGTCAAGGTTTATAGCTTCCTTTGCTGTCATTTTCCTTCACTATGGAAAGGATCAACAACTCCCAACTTAAACCAATGACTTTTTCAAAAACTGCCTCAAAATCCGTCTCTATTTTCTAGTCTTTAAGGCTTTGTGCTCTGCATGTGTTTTGTGCGTTTGTGTGCGCGTGCACATGAGACAGAGCTTCTGTTTTTCTTTTTGTAGTGAATATTTGACTTGTCTCGCAGCCTCACTTTCAGACTCTGTCAAATTAAACCTAATGACTGAGTCTACTAATCTTTATTGTATGAGAAGTCAAAGGCCTTTTACATTTGCATGCCTTCTGAGTAAAAACAAAAAGGACATTTTCACGATTTCTATTGTGGTTACAGCTAATAGTGTTTCCAATGCGCTCCCACTAAAAGCGACAGAGATAAACACATTTTTCTTAAAATTCTTAGTTAGTAATCTTTTGTAAGTAAATCATCCCAAAGGAGTCTCAGTCTTAAAATTTAAAAAGGTAGCTTAATGTAATCCATGGCTGAATGCAAACAAACCACACTCAGAGTGAAATAGACAGCTAACCAACCCAGTGTGACCTAAGATTTAATACAAATGCATAATGACAGCCAGTCTCCCTCTGAATGACCAGAAGTCATTGGCTACCACCCACTCGATTAGAGAGCACTCATAGCCTTGAGTGGCTGAATGGAAAAGCATAGGTTGTTCCTTGAACCTCAAATGTCGTTTTAAATCACATAATCTGTCATAAACTATTCATCTTCTGTGGCTTATTCTGCTTTTCCCCTACAGAGGCAAATGGAGAACAATACTGTGCACCTCTGCCTACTCAAAATAGCAACAAGACTGAAAAGCGTAACCGAATATAAGGATGGCAAAGACTCTGTTATCCAGCAACTGGATTACTATTTGTGTGGGTTTCTGAGGGGGTAAATCACATATTGTGGCAAATACAGGAAGAAGAAAACACTAATCACTAGCGGGAGGAGACGGAGGCTTAATCCACTGGATTTTCTAGGCCAACATAAATGATAAATGATCAACGGGATGTGTCATCTTTCAAAAACAACGTCTGTTTCCAGGTTTGGGACAAATTGATATGAAGTTTGGCACAGCTGCAAACAGCATTAGCTTGAAAATTATTCTAGTTACACAGCGCATTACATTTGTAAAATAGCGTTAGAAAACACCTTCTCAAAATGTGACTCCAGAGAACTCTTTCGGCAGCCACAGACTGTAATTCCAGGGTGCTTTTCAGGTACTCAAGGACCGTGTTCCTATCCAGAAGTGTTCCCACTGCCTGCCTACGTATGAGAGAGCAGAGGAGACAGTGGATCAAGATCTGCAGGGTTTTTAGTGGAGACATGATGTGCAGTAGGTGGGACAAGTGGGCCTGTGTGACAGATCTATAATAGATGATAAATTTTACAGCAGGGCTGGTTCTATACTACAGCTCCTATGCGGTACCTGGGTTGTGATTACGTAACTGCTTTGCTGAAATGTTGTGCAGGACACGGCACGGTTCGCCTCTCCAACCCTCAACATCAGCCTCTCTTTCACTCTCTATCACAGATTCTCTCCATCTGTCCTTTCTTACATGCTCAACTCTCACAGTACGCACACGGACATGTGTTCAGTCGCACATACCCAAACACGACATGCACACACAACACACAGCCACTCTCTCACAAACACACATGCATCCACACAGGGGAAACGCAAACCATCTGTTTGGAGGCTTGCTGTGCAAGTGCATTAGTCGTACCTGGCTGCAGGAGGAGCTGCACTCTTCCTTTGCTCTGCACCCTCAAGCCAATGTAAGTGTATAGGCCCAGGGCCTCAGCGTTAAACCTCACTGAGAGCTGACTGAAGTTCATATGAAGAAGCCTCTACTTTCTGCTAAAGAGGTAGTCCCTATGAAAACTCTTGGGGTCTGGGGGCTGCCAAAATTCGGACGACCTACACTCAATACTGCGCCTGAATGCATCCTATGTAGACACAGACGGACGACTGTAGCTGCTGCTGGTCTCCTAACAAACTGCTCCGGTGTGCCTCTTAAGGAGACACGGTGTTATTCGCTATCTCGCCAAGAGTTGGATGAGAAGATTGGTATCACTCTCACGTTTGTACAATAAATATGAGGCTACGACCGGCAGGCAATCAGCTTATTTTAGTGTAACAGGGCAAATCTTAGCTTTTATGTTGCATTCGCAGCAATGCCAGGGGGTTGGGTAAAAGCGAAAAAACTTCCCTTGTTCCAAGGTGGTTTGCCCTAGTGTTAACTCTGTAGTCACACCGGATGAACAGCTTAAATTAGCTACTTTTGTTGCATTACACATTTGTAGCAGTTCCTTACCAAGTGAAACCAGATACAAACAGTGTTTAACTCCTATAAAATGAGCTGAATTGATTTTATTACTGTTTGTATTAGATGTTATTCTACCAGTGACGGTTCATTTCCGGCCATTCTACCAACAGTTTGTTGACATGTCTGTAGTTCTTTTCACAAGGAGGGAGACATCCTCAGTATCAGAAATTCCCAATATCCCCTGCTTCGAATCACAAGTCGGAGGCTGATGTGAACAGCTTTTCCCGCTCGGCTGCTCATTACGGTTTAAACGACACGACATGGATGCGACATTAGTCAGTTGGCCCTGTCGTCACCTTGAAGTTGCCCTGCAACCGGCGGAGACTCTGGGAAGTTACTGCACCCAAGCAAGAAATAGTTACAGCACCCAACTCCCCAGAACATCAAATGGGGAGTTGCGGACCTAAAAAAAAGACCTTTTTAGGTCCTCAAATCCTCATGACACCAGCAATTGAGGTTGGTGTCTTTCAAATTTCAATATGATGCTCTTATGTATTCTGGTTTCAAAAGGATGGGGAGGGGGGGCAACTCCACATTGTGTGTATAAAAACGATGATATATTGTATTTCAGAACTATTTTTACTCGGAGTATATCAACTGAACTTCTCCATCAAAGTCCTAGAAATCTCCAAGGACCCTGTATCTATACAGATTCGAGTAACCACACGTGGGGTCCTGACCCATAGGAAGAGAAACTTTGTCACAGATCCTAAGTAAGGAAACAGTAAACCAAGTAAACGACTGCAACTTGAGAAGCTAGAACAGCTGGTATCATCAGATCCACTAAGTGTCTCAAAGCCATTTTCCACTTATCCTCCTAGTGAGCATTCTGTATTTGAGGAAAGTATCATGTCAATATGAACTCTCGGCTTGCTATTTATGCTCAGAGATGATAATCACTCACAGAGTTGTAATAATAACAGGGCCTAAGTGAGTTGTGGAGTGAGTAGGAAATAAAATGTGCGAGATGAATGGAAAGCACTGCGCACCGCTGCACAGTTTAAACAAATGAAGGGCTGATGAGATTAGAGTCGCAGCCTTATGAGAGGCTGATTGAAATGGAAGGATTCAAGCGGGCAATAAAATGAGAGCAGGCGAGAAAGATGGCGAGTGGGTGAGAAAGAGGAGGAAATGCACCGAGGAGGTGTGAAAGGTGAGGGAATTGAGCAACGTGAGTACTGACTAATATATGTAGCATGCCGAGGTTGATGGATGTCGTGCTGCAGAGGTTCTCAACTTGTCACAACATGTCTCGGCAGGAAAGGCACAGGTGTAGTTATATAACTATAATTAATGATGGCGCCGGTCCATTTAGGTGCATCAGGGTCCCGCTATTGCATTTTGCGTAGTGGTCTCGGGCACGGCCAACTGGGAAACACCAACTGAACTCAGCTCATCGCTGGTGTTTTGACTTACACTTGTGTTGCCATGACGGCTCCTAATACGCCACTCTCACCGCAGACATCTTGGCCCGTCGTAGCAGGGAAAGCACCGGTGGAACTAATATAGCTAATGATGGCTCTTTACCATCTGAGTGTCCCCAGGCTTAGTGAGCATTCAAACAAGCAACAGGTCACGTTGGAGCTACTGAACCTCTAATGTACAGTATTGACTGACTGTGATATTTTCCTATAATTGTCTAAACCTTGCAGTAGCCTCACCAATATACTTGAACCCAGAGCTGAAACAATTAGTTGATTAATCAGTTGAGTCATGTTACTTCATTTTTAAGTCATTTTCTTTTTTTTAACTGCCAAACATGCATCCAATTTCTGCTGATCAGTCTCTTTTGTGATAGAATTTTTTTTTTTTAAAGGTTTTCAATTCTTAGTCGAAAAACAAGCAATCAGATGTTATAATCTTGGGCTTTAAAAAACCGTGGCGGACATTTTTCGCTATTTCTTTGTCTGTTTTATTGACCAGTGGATTAATTATGAAAATAATCATTAACTGAAGCCCACTTCAACCAGAGCGTAATAAAAACAGAAGAGATCTGCAAATGCTGTTTGACCCAGATCTGATGATAAGTGAGAAGAGGGGCAGCGGAGAGTTGAACGAGAGGGCAGGAGCACAGACACAAAGATGAGAGCTGATGGTGGAGGTATACCAATCTCCATGATTACATTTTTTATTCACAAATAGTGGAGTACGAGTGTAAAAGGTGCTTCTCACTGATGAGCAGCCACAAGGGAAACGACTCAGGACGAAGGCTCCCTCCCTCAGTAGAGCCATTACTCGGCACATTCCACTGTGTTATTGTGCGGATGACTTACCAAAGAGCTGGCGGTGGAATATAAACTTCCCAGCTAGCAGGCCAGTGATAATGGCCAGTATCCAGCACAGTACTTTCAGGATGTTCCATCCGAGGCCAGGGTACTTGTTGAACAGGAAGGAGAAGCAGTTGCCCACCACAATCATGTGAGCCTCTGTCTGACTGTGAGAGACGGGGTCCTCGGCAAAGATGAGGAAGTTGAAGAAGGTGACAAGGTAGGCCACGATGAGACGCGACCAGGGATGCTGGAAATAGTAGCGGAAACGGGCATCTATTTCCATCCTGCTGAGCCCCCCAGCCACACTACACCTGGGAGTTAGAGAGAGAGAGAGAGAAAGTGCTTCTTTCAGTCAGATTACATGACACTCAAACCAGCAGGGCAGATTAGAGTGAAAACATCTCTCAGACTCAGATTAGTGTTGGGAATTTCACTGAGGTTTGGTACGGATTGGGTTTATGCTAACTTCCGACAACTCAGATAGTTCAGCGACGGTGCCCGCAACACACCTGCTGGGAGACTTCTTCAAAGACTTTCCCCATCGACCCTGAGATTACAACGCAAATATGACACTGAGGTCGCGGTCTGACTGGTCGGTGATGCAGATGCAACAACAAGAATCATCGACGTGAAAACTGGTTCGACTGCTGAAAAGTTAATGAGTTTACTGAGCTTAGATTGAGCAGGAAGCTGCTCTTCAGAGGGCCGAAGTTTAAGCTTTAAATTCCTCACCAGTCAGTGAAACAAGCTGAGGTGCGAGTGTCATACCTGGATAAGGTAGAGTTCTTGAAGCGCTTAGCTGTAAAGTGCTGGCTTTTGAAAGGCTTATCCTCTCAGCCTGCCTGCTCCGTGCTCCCCACAAAAAAAAAAAAAAAGAAAAGAAAAATTGTGGCAGCATTAGGTTTGCTCGGGAGAACCTGCCAAGCAGCGACTGAGTAACTTCCCAACGGTCTACCCCACTTTTATTATTCACTCATGAACTCCACTCTGAACTCCCTCGCCGTGGCCCCCCTGCCCCGTGTCTGGTCTGACTTTGCTTCCCGGACCAGGCCCCCCCCCCCTGCGACAACGCTTCCTAAAATAACGCGAATGGGAACTTGGAGTGATGTAACGGCCTCGGAAATAGAGCTGCCACAGTGTGACACCCATGTGGCTGTTTAATTTCACCGGCATCATGTTTTGTCTTGACATTATCTGCTACCCCGGGTGATGCTGAGCTACCGAGCCCACTAACTGAAGTAGAATCAGTTAATTATACAGGTAAAAAAAGCAGAATTGGCTGCTTCTGCTCATCCCACATGAACCATTAAGAGGAGTGGGCAGCCTCTCTCACAGAAAGGACTCATTAGCCCGGGGTGTACAGTCTGGCATATGGTAGTGGGCTTTAATTTAAACGGTGCTGGAAATCCAAGGAGGTGGGATTTGCAGGATCCGTGGTATCATTATCATCTGCATCCTCCTGCACATGGTGCATCCTGTGAACTCTCTGGCTTTTCCCTCTAAACTGTAAAAATTACATTGGGAGTGGCCCAAATAAACAGTCTTAAGGGCTACGGGAAACACGCCGAATGACCCCCCCCCACCACCACCACCATTCGTGGCAGCTCTAGCAATTTCTGAATGGACCCTGGTGTTGAAGAGCAGAAGTCTGTGCCCACTCACGTCCTCCCTAATTCCACGACAGTTATGACGCCAAATGTCACATCGCAGACGCTACATATCTCGGAGATAACGCAACAAGCTTGACTGGAATAATCTGATTATACAACTTGGATGTCGGTGCAGCCTGCGAGATCTGGGACGGCCGAAATCCGAGCGCACCCTACCCACCTGCACCCCGGGATTGTTCGTGCATGTGCGGCAAATTCAATCACCGACGCACCTGCTCCACGCCGTCTTCCTCTCAGTCGACAGCCAGGACGACAAGCCCCGCTCCCGCGCGGCTCCCCTGCCACATCGAAGCCGACAGCGGCGCTCTGATCATCCCCGGCACGAGACGATGCGGGGGGGTTGCGGGGGGATTATCCGCGCGACCTGTTGTCGGTACACGACCGGGGCGCCCCCAAATCCTCTGCCATTGTGCTGGACCATCCATGCGCCGGGCGGGCGGTGCTTCGTCAGCGAGTTCCCGCCGGACGGTGCAGTTCCCGGGCTGTTGGTGGGACGCTGCTGCTGCTGCTGCCGAGGAGTGGACGGAGATGACTGGGTCCACGCAGCACGCATAGCATCAGTGCAGTGTGGCCAACACGTTGACTCACCAGCGCCAAGGTAGAGCCAGTAAGAATATACGTCTTCCGCCCGCACCTTTCAAAATAAAACATGACGAATACGGAAAAAGTTTTTGTTAGTAAATATCCAAAATATGCAAACTGGGGGGGTCTCTTTCAAGTGAAAATTGTTCCATTTTCCATTTAAAAATAATTTCATGTCAATAATTTCATGTGGGCTAAGTTGTTAGTTTGAGGTTTTATGTATTCGTTTCATGGTTTAATGTTGTTTGGATTATTTCCTGTATAATAAGTACAATGCCTGTATTTATTTATTTATTTATTTATTGTTGTTGCCGTTGAAATGTTGAAATTCCTTCATAAATAAGTGGTCAACACGCCATTAAAGACTGCTCATTGACTACCGGTGTAAAGGTTAGACTCTTTTGTATGGTTTAACTGACGTTGACATTAGGACATTTAAATATGGCTCTCGTTTGAACTATTACTGTGTTATGTATTGCTTAAATACCAGCTTTAGCTGTGGCACTGGACTTAGTTTTGTTGTAAAGAGACACGCTACGCACCCTTATTTTGAAGACGGCTTCATATCGTTTCCGGTATGACTCCAGCTGTGTCTGCCGCGCTTGACGCAGAGCTGAGATTCCCCTTGGTGACAGGATGATTTCGCTGCTATAAAATCAGTTCGTTCTTTTATTTATTTTTTTGAGGAGGCGGAGGTGGGACAGGACAGAGACAGGAAAACCCGGTGGCTTCCAGATGTTGCGGGATGTCACGCCAAATAAGATCTGCTGCCACGAGAGGCGGAAATCTCCCCGTTATCACTGACCACAGACTTTCTTTAATTTTTATATAAAATCACATACGTACGTAGTTTAGTGATTAAGCAAACAAATACCAACGACGATTGTTAATAAAGGCCGATACCGTTTACGTGTTATATTGTATTGTATTATATTAGTTGTTGTGTAGTCCACACAGAGACCAGGGAACCAGCCAGTACTCTTGCGATTTAGTACCACCTGGCCTTTTATGTGTGTCAGTTAATTTGATATTTGAATGAACACGACTTGATTGTGGTATTTTCCCCATGTGTGCACAAGAGACACTATGATAAAGTCTTACCAGATTTTGACACAGGCCCTCCCTCAAAGACTGGATAACAGGATTAGTTATCATTAAGGATGTGCCTTATTTGATGTAGTTTTTAAGGAGTGCAAATTCTTAATTTAGTTTGAAATTGATAAAATTGTGTATAACCAATTGAAAGACAGTGGAACAGGGACCATTTGGGCCCCTCGGGGTAGTCAGGGCAGTTGTCTGCATTGCCTGCTTGGTAGTCTAGCCTTGGTGGTAGTAGTAGTAGTAGTAGTAGTAGTATTATCAGTGGAGAAATACATTTACTCACATACTGTGCTTATGATACTTCTACTCCACTACATTTAAGAAGTGAATACTGACCTTTTTTTTATATCTGAAAGCTATAGTTACTAGTTACTTTGCAGATTCAGATCTAGCGTAAAAAAGAAATGATAAGCTTATAAAATATGATGCATTGATACAGATCGAACTGCACGATTTTAAGTATGAAGTATTTAAAATCGTCCCCTTCTCGACCAGGGACTACCACGTTAAAATGCTGCTTACAAGTTTATGCATAGTAATCCAATAATACACTGCATACTTTTACTTAATGGGATTTTGAATGCAGGACTTTTACTTTTGATATATATCTTAATCTATATATAGATATATATATATATATTTATAGATATATCTATCTATATATCTGTGTATATATATATCTATATATCATATATATATATCTATATATCATATATATATCGATATATCATATATATATCTATATATCTATATCTATATCTATATATCCAGATATATAGATTTATAGATATGTATATAAATATATAGATATGTAATATAGATATATAGATAGATATATATATTTATAGATAGATAGATAGATATGTATATATCGATATATGTATGTATAAATAAATAAATAAATAAATAAAAAATGTGATTTCGATGTTGATGACGACACACTTGGGGTGGGTCTTGTCGATGTAGTTCTCTTCCTGCTTCTCTGCCCTGGTTTCGCCTGATCAGCTGCACCAGCCCTTTATCCGACGAAAGACACAATGTCACATCAAACCGGCATTCAAGGTAGATTGCGTTTCTCTGCTTTCAGTGTCTCTGTCTTTGTGTGTCCGGTTGTGCGAGTGTGTGATTTCCCGGGCGAGCTATAGGTACCTGCAACAATTCATTGCAACGAGAAGCTAGCGTCAAGTTAGCTAGCCACTCCTAGCTAGCTCTGGGCTGCCGTGATGTGTGTGACCAGCGGTGCCCTGTTTGAGCACTTTGAGGACTATGAATCCCAAAAGAGTCTTCAGCCAGTGTACGGGCCGCCTAAATCACGGATACTCCGTCTTTGTTTCACACTACAAAAGCCTTTTATGCTCTATGTGGGGCTTAAATCCCGCAACGTTAGTTTAGCCTTCTGAATGGATGGGCGACGCCTTCATTTAAACAAACTGCTGGCCTGGCAGACCGGTCGGTGTTCCCACAAATGTGAAAAATACCACTGGCACCACCGGCATTGGGTTATTGGATTTCAGTGAAAAATGGATTTCAGTAGGGCGGGACGCCCTGTTATGTATGGCAGTAGAGGCGCGGAATTGTTTAAAGTCTGTGGTCACAATTTTGTTTAGCCCGAAGTAAAACAATATGCAATTTAGCTGAGTTAATAACAGACAGGGAGATGTAGCGATTGTAAATGTCTGTACTAAGCCCAGGCCACCGTTCAAAACAGGTCTTTTATATAAATTATCTTAAATGTAAATTTGAATATTATCAGTTGTGTTGAGCCTATGTGTGTTTATATTCTCCACCTGTCATAATTAGTGTAGTTATTCTGGAAAAGACACAAGTTTTTCCCTCAAAACTCTAAGCTAATTTTTTACATTTGTGCAGAGCCCAATGCAATACCTATTCTTAGTAAACGGTTTCCATTTATAGACACAGCACCCATGTATAGCTGAAAATGTTTAAAATGTATTATGGTTTCTAACCATTTACCTTCCTGTCCGTGTCATAGGAAACAGTTTTGCCATTCAACCCTCCTGCATGTTTTATCTTAAAAAAAAACAAACAAGCAATCATATTTTAGTCTTACATATATTTTTAGTTGGGCATGTTCTCAAGCTTTGGCAGGATGGAAAACTGCAGAGTCACCGCAAGTAAAAATCATTAAGACGCTAGTTTGAATGCAAATTGGAGACAAGTGTTATTAGGCCCGGGTTTTGGGTCAAAGGTTGTCAGCCGTCAGTCACATTAGTACTCCTGAAGTGTTCCCGAGCAAAACCCTGAAAGCTAACAAATTGTAGTGTTGCTGCTTTGTCTTCTGGTTATCATAAATTATAATAAAATGTAGTGTTTTGCAGTTCAGATTTTGTTTATTTGTTGCCCAGATATAGGAACATGGAGTTCCTTAGAGCGTGTTTAAAAGCGAAATATAATGGATACTTGTTATTCTGCCATGTGTTATTAAATTCATGTGCGAGAATAATTGTATATTCTTTGTATAATGTCTAATGTTTGGTTGTTTTCACAGGTTATTAAGATTCATCAAGCTTTTAGATGCAAATGTAGAATCCAGGGCTTAAAATGGCCACATTAGCAAGAGTGCGATCTTGTCAAGCAAGCATCTGTTTAAAACAGATTAAAACAGAACCCTTCACTGTCTGTTTTTTCAGCGGGTAATGATGTAAAGGATATCTTTGCCAGTGCCAAGAGCGGAGACCAATATCGAGTCTTAAAGATCATCATTGAGGATGGTAAGCAGTGTCCCAGAGTTTGTTTACGGCTTCCGCTGCCAAGAAAATTACTAATTCATGCTTCTACCCAAATCTCTGCAAAGGCTGACATTAGAATGTCAGCATGACTACCAAGCCCATGCACTGCTGAAATTTGTGTCGCACACATCTGCCTTCCAGAGCAGTTGACTTTGGGGGCCACCAGAAAAGCATCAAAGAAGTGGGACCAGGAGTATGACTCCTTAGTGCTGCCTCTCCTGGAGGATGACGTGCCCTGCTACATTCTGTACCGGCTGGACTCCGCTAACAACCAGGGCTACGAGTGGATCTTCCTGGCCTGGTCACCAGACCACTCTACTGTAAGAAAACTGCCGGTCTTAATGAATAGCTGTCCACACTACATGGCATTTGCCCTCCTCTGCTTTGAGTGTCAGATGGGTGGGGCTTACCACATCAAGGCAGCAATTCTTTGTATGCTAGATGAAAAACTGGATAAATGTCGGCATCGGTGCATTCATTATTTCCTACCAGACCTCTTGAAATCTAAATATAAGTAAATTATGGTGTTTGCCAAATAACATGGTGCTCACCCTAAACATCTCATCTCTGACTTAAAATTCTCCCTGTTAGTTCTTTTAGGTGATATAGGATGATCACATTGTGTTTTTCCTTGTTATTTCCTTGGGATTTTTGTGTTTGCTGTGTTCTGGACTCATACAGTGTCACCTAAGTTATTGTCATTTGGTTCCACTGAAATTTGATGAACCACTTGTAGTGTAGAGTCACAACGATTCAAAATAGCCATGACGAATAGACATTCAAATGCTGTTTCTGTAGCAGTGGAAAGAGGAATGTTGCAAGTAGAGGCCAGTGCCAAAATAAAATGCCATGCAGGATTTTGTAGCTCTATAACTCTATGGTGGAACTGAGCTAAAATTCGCTTTCTGAAAGACAGAGTTGAGCTTAACATTCCTTCCCTCCAGCTCAAAGCAGAGGGCTTCAGGTTGAGGCTTGTCTGGAAGTTGCAAAAATCATTTCACAACCATTGCATGCTGCTGTCCTGACTGAATTCGTTTAGTGTGTTCACTTTTGGTTTAGACAAAGTGAGGTCTAATTTTTGATTTGAAATGTCAAGTCAACTGTAAATAAAATAAAATAAAATAAAATAAAATAATAAATGAATGAAATAAAATCACAAGTTTCAGGGGGCATTTAAAGGTACCCTGTGGAGTTTTTGACCACTAGTAGCACAATGGAGCAATGTGTTCATGATAGGGTTGCCCTTTTTAATAGTTTTTGTAATCTAAAATTAATGTTACCACCAAGAAATGTTCTAAGGCACCAGCAAAAGGAAGGGAGAAGATTTTTTTTTTTTTAGCAACTACATATGGATGTAAACAATTCAGATTTCAAAATGATCAAATTGGCTTATTGGCCTGTGAGGGAGGAAATGGATTCAACACGTTTGTTAGACCTCAAGGATTCACACAGTGCATTTTGCTTGATAACACTGAATGTAAACCAAAACTTTGTTTATGCACACAGGTCACCTTTATTCAGTGAAGTGGTTGCAAGAATATAAGCAACCATGAAGCACAATTAGTTATATTCAGGCGTATAACATGAATGCCTGTTTTTCCATACTGTATTATTTATTTTATTATTTCTATAAGAAACCGTAATAAAAACTCATAACAAAGCAAAAAGAGAGAAGAAAAAGATAAATAAAATTCCAGGCCATTTAAAAAATGTCTTAATTTTTTTTTTTTTTTTTTAAACAAGCCTTCTGAATGAAAAACATTTTCTTCATATTCTTAACAGGTGCGACATAAAATGTTATATGCTGCTACCAGAGCCACACTGAAAAAAGAGTTTGGAGGTGGACACATCAAGGATGAGATTTTCGCTACCACTAAGGTTTGTCAGATTGATCATACAACAACGCTTGAAATGATGTGAAAGGCTCTTTTATGCACTTAAGCATCACTCGAAAAGCATTGGAAGCCTTATTTTAACATGTTAAGCTTCAGTCTTAGACGTTCTGCTGATCTGAGCAATGATGTATTAGTGTGTCAGTCTGTGTTGCTGTGTGATGTATGATCGTACCATTTATTTTGGCCCTCAGGATGATCTGAATCTCAGTGGATACAGGAAATATCTGACCTCTCAGGCGGCTCCCCTGCCCCTCACTGCAGCAGAGGAGGAACTGAGGCAGATTAAACTAAACGAGGTAAAAATACACACGTACAAGCAAACACAAAAACTCAGACAAGTAATTGAGATTTCTTCTCTCGGTCATCGTTTCCATTTGAGATCATCTTAGGGGAAATAATGTACTTCAGTGCTTGTGTACACAGTCTGTCGACAGGTTGTGTGGCGTGATGTGTTCTGAAGTGGGTTTGGATTAGGCTTGTTCTCTGTTTCAGTTCTGAAAAGGGGTGACACTACGTCATCCTCAAACACTGAGGCTTCAGTTGATGGGGGGGAAAAAAAGCTTACCTCAGCTCACAGCAGTGTTCCTCCTAATCACATGTCCTGTGTTGTAAGCTTTAAATCCCACCAGACACAGTAGTATCAGATACAGAGTATCAATGAAGGCCAGCGATGCATCCTTCCAAACAACACAAGGTCAGCAGCAGTGCACGTCTGCATATTCTTGCCCGGCAGTATCAACACTGTGCAAAGATGCTGGTGCACTAGAGAGGCAGTTTGTATGCAGGGAGGAATCTATTAGGCTTGTACAGCTCAACCTCATAGCGCCATTTAAAAAGTCTTGTTTTACAGCCGTAAACCTTGTTCAGCCTGAGCAACAAAGTGGTTAAAGAAGAGCCCTTGATGAGTGTTCATGTCTCATATTTCCGTGTTGAGAGAGCTATGTGCAAATGACACGGCTTTGTAGCTTTGAGTACCTGGCAGTGATTCTGCATGGAGCACAGGTGAGCGGTATCATTGTGCTTTGCCTTTGTCGGTAGCAGTGATAAGACCGAGAAATACTGTAATATGACACCCATTGCTTGCTGCTGATGACGCCGGCAGAGTATTTACACTGCTGATGTGAAACACTGTAGGGCTATGCCCAGATAGACTCCACCAGACAGAAAGTGGGAAAAAAAGCAGCATGTGAAGTTTCACTTTTCATACTTTGGTGGTTTGTTGGTTTATTCCTGCGAATGAACCCGAATTAACTCGTCTTCTTTTGAGAAACAACCTGTTCTGATTGCTGCCCTCCCAGTCTGCCGCATTAACAAGAACTGTCTTTCTTACCATATATGGAAGTGCTTTGAACAGCACAGTCCCTCTCCAAAGTATGGTCAATTAAAAGCAGCACAGCAAATGGGGAGTGAGGTTTGTGCTCGTCCCACTTGACCAGCTGCTGAAGCAAGATAATATACCATTAATCTGTACCGCCTGGATGAAAAAGAGGCTTTGAAAATATTTATCATTGGCATGCCTTGGAGACTTCCTGCCTCTTACTAAGCAGATGGATAAAAGACCCACAATCCCTTTTGGTATGCGAGGTTGCTACATCGGAGGCTCAATCATGTTTGCACGGCATTTCATTTTGTGTGAACAGGGTTCTAAAAATAGATACAATCCATCAGTGTAATCCTCCCAACGTTTCCAGTTTTCTGTGATTGTTGTGGAGGTGCCTCGTCATTTCCGATACAAGCACCTCATCTGTAATCATCATGCTCCAGCATTTAGGCTGCTTGTTGCACTTGTAAATCTTTATACTAAAAAAACGAACATTTATTCTATTTCACAAGTCGTTAGGACACCAAAATCTCCAGTGGAAACCTGTGAATGCTTTGAAAGAACGTTGGTTTGTCCCCTCACGTGACTGAATTTAAAGAAAAGAGCTGAATTTAAGAGTAACATTTGTTCTGCCCATAACTTCGAATAGTCAGCATAATGACGTAGGCCACAAGCATGTCAGCATAATGTGGTCATAGTAGCATCTGGACGTGTGTGTGTATATATAATCACAGTCTTGTGAAAATAACAAGTCAAGAACTTTCTTAACTTAGAAGAAAATAGAAATGGCCTAAGTGCTGTATACCACAGGTTCTCTCTGTAGATTCAGTAATTTATTTAGGTGTTGGAGCATGTTTCTGCATAAATGTGCATATTAATAAAGAATATACTTATGTTAATGTATTCATATTAATACAACCCATGTGTTTATTTGAAAGCAAATATTTGCTAAGTAATGCACTGATCAGCCTAATTAATGATCTCATTAACACAGCTGTTTTTGTTTAGTGTGTGATAGTGACCATGGCGGGAGAACAGAAGGCTTAAGTGACTCATGTTTTTCTGGTATGTTTGTGGTGTGTTCAGGTGCAGACGGACATCAGTGTGGACACCAAGCAGCAGACTCTGCAGGGAGTGGCTTTCCCTATTCACAAAGATGCTGTTGCAGCACTTGAACATTTTAGAGACAAGAAAATAAACTATGTGCAACTGGTGAGTTCCTAGGAGCAAATCATTGGTGAAAATGCAACCTTTGCCAGGTCAATAACCTGAATAAGCAAATACATTCTCTGCCTTTTATCTTATATGTTTGGAGAGATGGAGACGTTTTTGGTCAGGAGTTGTTTACAGACTGACACAATGGATCCTTTTGCCCAAAAAGCCTTTGTGTCAGTTCTTCTCATTGAAATTCAAAGCTTTTGTGTCACCAGATCAGATCAGTGCAAAGTACAAAGGAATAATTGTTACTCTTGCGACCTTGTCTCGGTTCCCTTTTTGTTTGCTAGCCTAAAAGCTTTTCCAGAAAGCAGTATGTTTTGTTCTCTTAACCACTGAAGGCTCACTGGCGACCGCTGAGCAGCACACAAGCAACTGTTAAATAAGTGTTTTATTCAGACACACCTGAGATGGAGGGGGAATGGTTTGTTATTCACTGTCCACACCCAGATTTCCCTTATGGTCTGGAATTCAAAGCAGGGACTTTGTGATCACATGCGCACATCACCCACCATGAGAGTAACTTTTTTTATTTTCTTTATTTCCTTTGTCAACAGCAAGTAGACGCTGAACAGGAGCTGATTCGGTTGTGCAGCACTGAGCCGACAGAGTTGAAAGACCTGCCAATGAGAATCCCTAAAGATTCTGCACGTTACCACTTCTTCCTCTACAAACATTCCCACGAAGGCGACTACTTGGAGTCCATAGGTGAATAGATTCTCACAAGTGATCACGAACAGCTGACATACCCCCTGTTATTTCTGTAGTTTTTTAATGTTGCTTTGGATGGTACTTTGTGTCCGTTCCTCTCATTGTCCTTTTTGCTTTTGCAGTCTTCATCTATTCTATGCCCGGGTACAAGTGTAGCATCCGAGAGAGGATGCTGTATTCCAGCTGCAAAAATCCTTTGGTGGACATGGTGGAAAACAACCTCCGGATTGAGATTGAGAAAAAGGTAAGAAACATTTTACCATGGTAACAGGTTGTGGTTAACACCATAAGAATCTGGATCATTTTTGACAGAAACTTTGGAAAACTTTGGTTTAAAGCTCGACTATGTATCTTCATGACTAAAGCAGCAATAATAAAAGTTAAAGTTAAAAAAAAAAAAAATTCGTCTTGCCTTGTCAAGACTGTGTGGGTGTGGCTTCATCTAGAGCTACAACAATTGGTCAATTGACAGTAAATTAATCTGCAGCTATTTTGATAGTGGATTCATTGTTTGTCATTTTTCAAGCAAAAATACCAAACATTCACTAGTTCCAGCTTCTCAAATGTGAAGATGTGCTGCTCTTTGTCATATATGACAGTAAATTGAACATTTTCGCATTTTGGACTGTTAGTTGAATAAAACAAGCTATTTGAATAAATTATGGACATTTATTATATTATTTTCTGACATAGACAAAACGATTATTCGATAAATGACGAAAATAATCAGCAAATTCCTTGATAACTAAAATAGTTGTTAGTTGTAGCCCTAGTTTGATCAGATTTGATTGACCAGGAAGTGACTATCACTGGATTTTCATTCAAATATGCTTAATGTTTGTTTATGCACAAAAGCACGTAGCATCACTTTTCCTATTAGCCTTGCTCACTTCCAACCAGTGAGAAAGTACAGACAAGGAACAAATGTCTAATATGAAATAACCAAAACCATTACAACTTTCTGAAGCTGACTGAGAATGAGTTTTGACAAGTAAATTCATGAGGTAGTGTGAGTGGTATGGATCGTACAGACTTTTGAAATGGTATTTGTAACTGATGGACATCAAAAACATCCTGTAATGGCCAAAAAGTACATATATTCCTTTTAAGAGTATGATTTGAAGTCAGTTTTACAGTCTGGTTCATCTGCTTATATTTTCTTTCTGTTTTCCAGTTGGAGATCGATAATGGGGACGAACTGACCAGCGATTTCCTGTATGAGGAGGTGCATCCCAAGCAGCATGCACACAAGCAGGCCTTTGCCAAACCCAAAGGCCCTGCGGGGAAGAGGGGTGTCCGCCGCATCACCCGACCACCCGCAGACGGAGAGGAGGAAGATTGAACAGACCTCAGCACCCGACCACCACCTCCACCCTGAGCAAGTTCCACAGTGGAACATTCCTGTGATGGGGGAAATCATATTTGACACGCTTGTTTAAAAGAATAAGACGACAACCTCAAATTCCCACATGTCACCCAGAGAGCCAACTATGCACGCCAAGGACAACTGAGCAGTGACACACTTCAGAAATTCCATTTGTAGCTTGCCAAATGGAAGCATATTTATGTATGTTAGTACATTCACCAAACTTAATTCACAATGATTCAAAGAGGCCCAAACAAGTCAAACTTGAGGTTTTTCATCGTTGCCAGCTGAGACTTAAAAAATGTTAGTGCGACTGTGAACTTGCGCCAATATGATGAAATTTCCCCATTTTGAGTTCACATGCTCGAATTCTTAACTTGCATTCCTTCAGTCTGTGTCAATTCATGTTTCCCTGTTTAATGTCTTTTACATTTGTCTCCTACTGTTTGCACAATGAGGTGCTCCAAAACAGAAAAGATATAAGTATCCCACTTGTGTCTGTTGATTCATTTTAACAGTACATTTTATATTGGAAATTTACTTCTTTTTTGATATAACTGTGGTTTACATGAAGAATCATCTGCTGAGAAACTTATTTTTCTATGCAAGTGCTGTAAATGTACATATTGTAGCTGTGTGATGCTCTATGATTAAGAGAGTCTGGTCTGTTCTGGTGATTGTCAGTGTAGGTGAGGATCACAGTGGAAAGAACAGGGGCTTCCAGAAATATTACATCGATACATCCTCAGCCTTCACTAAGAGGAAGCTACTCAAATTTTGCTGGTTCCCATATGAGAGGGAAAGCCAAGCAACCGGATAGGCAAGGGAGTTCTATAAGTACCTTGATCAAAATGTTGCAACATCCACTGGTCTGCTGATTAATATTAGACAAACTACTACGCTCACCTCATGTTTGAAGGGAAATCCCCTTTATATTCATACAGTGTCATTATAAGAAAAAAAAAAAATCATGTTTGGTCTTATTTGTTTTCTTACAAATCTTTCTTTTAAAAGAAGAAAAATAAAAATATTTAAATCACACATTTTGTTTCATTCATTGTTTTCCTTTTACTGTCTTCACAATAAATGCACGAGAAAAGCAATATTAAGAAAAATTGTTTTCTGCCTTTTCAAGATACTAAGCCATCAAACCTTATTACGTAACAGCCTCACAAAATGCTTAATTATATTTCAGTATACTGCAGTACTTCTGTAACTGTTACAACTGTAAAAACTTAGCTATATGCTTCTTACCAAAAATATAGTGAATTATTTAAAATAAAGTAAAAACAAATTCTATTAATTATTATAGAAAAAGATACTGATACAAAAATTCTTCTTTGTCACAGACAACAAGCAACATTCATTTATATACAACTGTTGAGAAGGAAATGTACAGTAATTATCAGTCTGTGCACTGATTGGAGCCGGCTCAGATATCCCGTATCTTCTCTAAGATGCTACAGCTGAAAATCCAGCGATATGCTTTTGACCACCCCTTTAAGCTCGGACAGGACCTGTTGAGACAGATATTAATATTAATAACTAAAATACACAGTGTACAATAAAAAAAAATGGATGAGCTTTTGTATTTTGTCATTTACATATAGAGAATAGAACCTTACATCAGATACAGAAAGAAAAAAAATTCATCTACTCAAGGCTACAGCAAATCCCATGTGATACCTACCCGTCTCAGATCCTTCACTGTTTGACAGACTAATAGTTTGGCTTGTGTTTTAGCCACACTGAAGGCATGGCTGCATGGATGGCAATGTCATTCTGCTGCTCAGTTCACTACTTTGGTCTAAGCTGAATACAAACAGCTATGGGATGACAAAAATGGTCCCCAGAGGATGTAGTCTAACAACTTTGGTGATCCCCCTGACTTCACCTCTAGCACCATCATCGGTTCAAAATTATAATTTGTCCAATACTTTGGTTTATGACCAAATAACTCTGAGACTAATGACATTCCCATCAGCCTCAGCTGTTCTTTGTGCTCATGGTAAATGTTAGCAGGCAAGTTTGCTAAACTACGTAACATGATAAACATCAACGTTAACTATTGACCATCAGCATGTTAGCATGCTGAGGTTAGCATTTAGCTCAAAGCACCGCCGTCACTAATTTCAACCTCAAACAGCTGCTAGCATGGCTGCAAACTCGTCTTGTTACTAGTCTTTGTGTCCTGAAGAACATACAAAGACCTTCACCACAGACGCTTATGTTATCAAAACCGAACTTGCATTTGTGTGAATTAAATATAGCAATACTATGTCACTTGGGTAAAATGTCTTTTTCTTGACCCCTTCATAAAAAGACCAAAGGAAAAATATTAATGTTTCATTTTGACCAAAGCGCCACCACTGTGATATTCCCTGGAATTCACTGCTGCAGCTGCTGAGTCCCTTAAAGGGTAGGTTCACATCTTTGAAAGTCTGCCTTAATGCAATGCTTACATGTGCATATGTGCACTGAAAGAGTTATCAGTTGCTGTATAGGAGTGCGCATTATTCAAATTAAGTGCTTGCCAGACGGTCAAACAGCATATGAAACCCACTCCCATCACACCTTTTCCGATATCTGAACAGGAGGACAACTGCGTCTGACAATTTGTGGAACTTTTCAAAACTGATAATCAAACGAGCACCTGAGGGCAACAACATGACGCCTTTGAGCAAAGCATGTTTTGAAAGTGTGTGCTGTTATAACCATTTGAATTATCATTGAGTCTCGCTCAGAAAACACACCCCACTTGAATTGTTTAACTCAGACTGCTGAGTCCCCATATAAGCTACACCTGAACTTCAGAATCCATTTTTGCAAAGAATGGGAACCGTGGATCCGGTAGCAAAATTATTCTGGCAAATACTTGGGCCACATATTGTGTTTCCTCTGGCTCAATACACACCCTGTACCTCGGCCCAAGTCTGGCCCACGTGCAGCATGATTGTCAGCTGCTACTTCCGCACCTGGACCACTTCTGGCACACACACAGAAAATCCTCCTGGCTGTCAGCCAACACTGGAGGACAACAGCCAGGATCATCACAGATGTGGAGGTGTACGGGCCAGACTCGGGCCGAGGACCCCGGCATATGTTGGGCTCGAAGTTTCATTTTGCTACCTGGGCCCCCCATCTCTTACATTAGATTTGTGCAAGGTAAGGATCGATTCATGGCTAGAATGCACAGGAGGAATGATTACAGCAATGTAGAAAGTGGTGCAGATGCCAGCACACTAGCTATAACACTACATCTCCATATCGGCCAGTGTCATTCCTCACTGTACCTGTTTGATGACTGGCCGCCTGTTTTTCCGATCATGGAGACAGTTACAAGCCAAAGAGTAGGTAGTCTCCACCTGGCTCAGCTCCCAGTCTTTCATTTTTTTGTCCAGAAAGTCCTCCAGAGTCAGCTCCTCGTCTTCGTCATCTATATCGTACCTAACCTCCATCTGGGGGAGAGACGGAGGGGGGGGGATAAAAAATAAATAAATAAATTAAAGAATCACACGACAGCTGACGGCAGTGGTAAACTTTAAAAAGCCGCGATTTGAGGAAAATATTTCTTGGTTTTCAAGTGAGGATTATCGCACTTGTCACGGTGAAGATGTTTGATTTGGAGCGTCCATTTTCATTGGCTATACGGTCCAAAATATTGATTTGTGTATTACCGTCCTGAGCGGCGGCTTGAGTTGCTCAGCATATGATCAGCAAAGATGAAACTTCAAATCAGTTTCGGTTGCTCTTTAAGGACTGCTACCTGATAACGGCCCCTTACTAATTAAATGCAAAGCCTTTAATAAGATGTCATCGCAAACTGCGGCCTGATAGCCGCACAGTGAAAGCCCCTTTTGTGCTGCTTACCAAGAACTGTGGCTCCCGGTTTTCACTGGCTGGCGGGAGTCCAGACAGTATTTCTAGCAACACCTGCAGATGGCAGAGAGACGGGGTTAATCACGTGGCTCTGGACGACAGAAAGCCTTCATTACCCCACCATGTGCCAAGTAACTCCACAGACACTGTAGCCTTTCCACAGCTGTCCTAATAAGACATATAAGCTGTACTCTACTATATGGAAGGTCAGGCATTCTTATACAATGCTGGTCCAGTAAATCATTCAACCAATGTCATATGATATGTTTTTACATTTATAGCTACTAATATAGTTCAGCTGTGCCCATAAACTCACTGTGAATTTCTAGTAGGAAATAATGAGAGATGATACACAAAAAAGAGCTTTATTTTCACAAATGGGAAAAAATTTATACTACAATGTTTGTGTCCTGCAATTACATGTCAGTATTTTGGGAAAACCTTGTTCTCGAATAATGTGCTGAGCTCTGTTCTATATTTCACATTACACTTGCAGTTTTTCCTTTCCTGACATAATATCCCCATCTGCGCGTGCGTGTGTGTGTGTGTGTGTGTCGGGGGGCGCGTGTGTCCGCAGAGAGCCTACCACTCCAAAGCTGAAGACATCAGACTTTGGTGTGATCTCTCCTCTGAGGGCCTCGGGCGCCATGTACGCACGGGTACCCACGATCCTCTCCGTCATCATGGTCGTTGATGTCCGTTTGGCCGATGCTCTCGTCAGCCCAAAGTCTGAGATCTTTGCCACAAATTTTTCATCCAACAGGATGTTTGCACTAAGAGGAAGAAGAAAAAAAAAAGGTTTGTGACCACTTTTTGAATCCTATTAACACGTCGTACTCTGTTTGTTTAATCCTAACAAAAGCAGAAGTTGTAAAAACAACAATAAAGAAGAACGACGAAACAGTTTTCAGTCTTTACACTACGCTAGGCTACCTAGCCTAACTGGCTAACTGGCTAACTGGCTGTGGCTTCACTAACAGGTCTGAGATTGGTATCAAACCTCTGACGCTGTCTTTCCGCAAGAAAGCGAATGAGAGCATTTACCAAAATGAAAAATAACGAGGAGAGACCTTACTTTATGTACCTTTTAACATCTCTGTGGACATGATGGTTGCAGTGCAGATACTCCAGGCCTCTTGCTGTCCCTTCAGCTATCAAGCATCTCTGTCGCCAGGACAGTGGAGGACTGTCTTCCTAAAAGGACAAAAGGTATGCAACTGACCTGTGTGAAAGCTCAAGTACTACAAGGTGGAGCGGTGGCGCGTAGATGGTGCTCACCCAGCAGGCTAGTCGGTCTAGCAGAGAACCGTTGGCCATGAAGGCATACACCAAACATGGGTGCTGTCCATCACACGAAAATCCAACCATGTCAACCAGGTTCTCATGTTTCAGCCTGTGGAACGAGCAGTCTCGTCAAACCAGGCCTGCACTTACAAATGCACTGTATGTAGATTCCTCAGTGTCGATACACAATGTGCAGCAGTTGTCATCAGTGGAAAAAACCCCACCCACCACAAAAAAGAAAGTATGACCGAGATCTGTATCAAACAATCCTATTTACTTTCCAATTAATTATAGTAAGTAGAATAATTGCGTTCCATTAAATCTGAAACAGGTGTGTTTGATGCCTGACTATTACTCTAACCTGTAATCTTTTCACTCTCTCAAGTCCCATTACTATGAGTGAGATGCCTGCTTCAGAAACAGCTTGTCTCGTAGCTGATAAAATGTAATGCCTCTGAGGTGCCTGTGAGTCACCTTAAAGCAAACTGATTAACACTGATACCGACAGAAGACGAAACTCACGCTTTCAGAGTCCGGATCTCTTGGTAGAACTGAACTTGCAGCTCGTCCGATGCAATGTCGTCCATCTAAATGAGATGAGGTTTTGCGTTGTGATTTACGGTATCCACAAAAGGTATGGGCTTACGAAAACAGTTTTCGCTTACTTGATTGAGCTTTTTAACCGCAACGGGTTTGTCATTCAGGAGACCTTTGTACACCGTCCCAAAGCCTCCCTCTCCAAGCCTGCTGCCGCCGTCTGACATGGGACGGTCGTCAAAGTTGCCAGTTATCTCCACCAGCTCACTGTACAGGAAGCTGGAGAAGTCTACTGAGGGACACACAGAAAACGTGCCATTGGGACTTTGGTGGCTAAGGCCCCACTGCTGCCACCTGCTGGTCAATTGTGTAAAACAACTGAACAGCAGCGTTGACCGGCTAAGTCAGGTTGTGGGAATCAAGATGTCACCTTTTCAGGAACTAAGATAAAACTAAGATAGATGTGGGATGTAACTACCTACATTTACTCACCTACTGTATTAAAGTAATATTATGAGGCACTTCCATGGAGTATTTCGATTTTATGCTACTTAATATTTCTACTTCACTCAAATTCAGAGGAAAATAATGTACTTTTTTACTCCTTTACATTACTTTGACCATTACAGATGTTGAATGCAGGACTTATTTGTAACGGAGTATTTTTACACTGTGGCAATGCAGCTTTTGCTTAAGTAAAAGATCTGAATAGTTTTTCCACCACTGCCTATTTGGAAGTAGTTTAGCAAATGTTTAATCGACCCAGATATCGTGGAAATTCCACACACAAGGGGAATATTTCAATTCAACCATGTAAATAGGCTGAAGTTTTCAACGTACTTTGACAGTTTGTTAATACCATACGCTTCACGACCTTCCCTCTCATGTCCAGATCATCACATGTGCAAAAGAAGAAGTCACATAACAGCCACTCCCCAAGTGACCGAGTTAAATCATCTTAAAATGTGGATTAACGCCGATGTGACAGTGCAACCACCTGTGTGCCCTGGTTCACCGGTCTCCTGTAGAATCTGTGGCTGCGGAATGGGGCTGTCAGGCGGCGGCTGTGTCTCCCTCTCCTCCAGTAGCCTGGTTGGAAGTGCACTGTCTGCGTTTACGGCTGGAGAGGCCGGCTGTGCCTCTGCTGAGCTCGCCTCTTCCACTGTGTGTGCTTTAAAAAAAAGAATAAAGAAAAAAAAAAAAAGACACAATGAAATACAGTCTGTTTTATATTGTCTTTTATATACTGATTTGAGGAAGGAATTTTTAATATAGTTAAAAACCAACTTCTTGTGAAAGACTCTGAAATAATAGAAACATTTGTGTATTATGAGATTATTTAGACAACACACAAACACAAAGATGAAATGTGTTGTACAGTAGTAGTATTTATGTTGTAGATTTCTATTCATATTTCCCTTTTTCATCTGTTTTAGAACATGCATTTGATGTATTATGCAGCTTTTTACTTGACTTAGTTCAGAGCACGAATTTCAAATGCTGAAAGTCTTTATTAGTTTGTGGTATTATTGTATGCCATGCAATCCCATGTGGAGGGCCCTTGAACAGCATGGCACAAAAATCAAATTCATTCTAAAACTCGATATATCATGGTCTGCTTTCTGTTTGGTGCTTGCTGGCATTCGGGATCAGTATTTCTTTCCCACTGTTTTCCCACTGTAACTTATTAAAGTTGCTGATATTAGTAGCGGTTACGTTTTAGCAACATCTGTGGTGATTAGCCTTCCTTGCTGGTGCGGTTTGGCACCTCTCTTTTTCCCAGGGATCACTTGACCTTTAAGAGCCCAGGGACTGAATATGGAAAGTAGCTAAATCTGGTACAAAGCCCCTCTTTCCTTTGTATGAGATTCATGGTTTTCTGTATATAGTCCCTGACCAGTAAATGTAATAAAACAAACACTAATTAATGAATGAAGTCTTGAGTTTCTGTGCTCACTCACTGAACATTTTGGACAGAGTTATCTAGTTCTCTGACCGAACCGAAGAAAATGGGACATTGGAGGGGGAAAAAAAAAAAAGGATGGACGATGCAGATGACTCTCCAAAAATGTGCATGTTGTTCAAAGTTACATGTCATCGCCACTGACCTTAGATAAGCGGTGTAGGCTTATTATAGAGTGGTTTTATAAATCATACCAGGGAGCAGCACACTTGCAGCGGCCAGTAACTTGTGACTCCTCAAAATGTCCACAAGTTCACCCACTGTGCTGTTGGAGGTCCCCCAGTCATTCAGCAGCTCCACCGTGGGACTTCTCCCCTGTGCAACAAGGCCTTCAAATCTCCTGAAGGGACAAGGACAGATGGACAGGTGGATAGTTGGATAGTTGGATAGATGGATAGTGTGTTAAAGCGTTCTAGGCCTACTCAATAAAGAAATCGGTTTGTCTGCCATGTCACCAGCTAGAAAGGCCTACCTCACATGATGCTGAGAGTACCTTGCCTCCCCACTCGGCTTTCTTATCGAGACAATGACATCTTTCCAAGTGTCTTGAGGGTCCAGAAAATCGGACAGCTTGCGACGCAGACTGTAACTGAGGTTGCGAATGTAAGTGGCGGAAGTCACCGAATTACACATCGTGCGTGGGAAATAACTGGCAAACCCCCGGGTGCGGACTTTTGTCTGACCGTTACACCGAGACGCCGCGCGTTTTGCGGAGCCGCTGTGGGTGTTTATTATCCCCCGCCGACTTCAGCCAGTAACACGCAGAACCCTCGCAAAGGCTGGCGTTTCGCCGACACACCAGCGAAGCGTTGGCTTTTCCGAAATTGCGCAACTTCCTCAAACGCACCACGGCGGGCCGGTCCCCGCCGGAGAGGCTCCTCCTACAACGGGGAACTGCGAGGCGGCGAGGGTCGAGAGGGGGGGTCCGGTCGCCTCTGCGCACCGTGCGCACCCCGGTATACGGCCACGCTTTACTCCCCCCCCCGCTGCCCGTGTGTCTCCCAGCTTTTTGCCCGAGACCGAGCAGCGGAGAGGGAAACAGAGAGGGACACGGAGAGCCCGTGGTGGTCCATAGGTTCAGAGTTTTCCGATGCCCTCTTGTGGACACTAAAGAGACTTCACTCCTTATGAATGTTTCTTAATGTTTGAGAATATGTTTTGGTCTTTTTTTAAAAACTTATAATTATGTTCTTTTTTTTTTTAACTTAAATGTAATTTGATCCACGATTTGAATGTTTCCCCTATGGTTTCTCGGTTGCATGCTCATGACTTCTGTATCCATTAAGTCGTTATGTATATTCAAAGCAGAGTTTACCTGATGTTTTAATTAACAGGCTGTGTATTACTCCAGCATTTAAACTGTATTCAGTTGTATTAGTGGTTGAATCAGTGCGACCCCCCATATTAACACTTCATTATTTACGTTTTTATCATTTTATTTTTTATATCCCTCTTTGAATGTTTTTGTGACACTTGACTCTTGACAGATAAACAGATCCCTATGGTATCTATTATACCGTAGCTCTTAAGTGTCGGTGTCCTATCTAGCTATAGATAGAAAAGCATCTTTAAACATAAATAAAATGAAAGACAAATACTCCTCCTCTGCTGTCTCAGTCTTGCGCACTTCTACGACTCTACACCACGTAGACGAGGGTGTGTGAACCCTGCGGCCGCGTCTGCTTGTTTAACATCTTATTTAAAAAAACAAAAAACAAAACCACGGGCATTAATGTGCCGCTGTAACAGACTCCGCTCCTTTGGGAAGCCTTTTTTTTTTTCTTTCTTTTTTCATGCGACGCTGAACCCAGCTGCGGGGGTTTCGCTCGCGTCCGTCCGCTCCAACACGTTTACGTTACCAGGGCCGAAGGTCGGTCGGTCGGTCGGTGCATCGTCCCTTCGCGTGGCCACCGGCGGGCGCGGGCGCCAATAAAGTGCAACGCATTGCATTGTGGGGCCGCTGACGGAAAGAAAGTGCACCTACCGCCTTTTTTTTAGTTTTTCAGGTCACTGTGTAACGGATACGTTTCAAACTCTGAATTCTGACATTCACGTGAAAATGGTAGGGGCTGGATATAGTGCTCTTCATGCTAAGGAAGTGATTTCTGACACGGCCCGAAAATGCAGCACAGGACCGCTAGCATGGCCATAGACCCTTACTTTTGTTCGTTCCTGTGGTAGAAGCACACAAAAACATCTTTGACACTTGAATGAAGGCTGTTGACCACAAGCAACTGATTTAATTAACTGAAATATTCTAACTCAGTCAAAAGTAGCACTTCACAACACTTGAGTTATGGACCTAAGACTTCATTTTAGAGCAATACCAGCCTTGTTTTGAGCCTTCTGCCTTATTTTCTGGATTATTCTTTTTAATTCTTTTTGTTTTTGTTTGTTTGTTTGTTTTTTACTCCCTCATCATTTCACTCTCTCACTCTCTTTCTCCCAGCAGTAGCTCATCAGGTTCTACCCCCCCCCGTGGATTTGGATTTAGGAGTGGCATCGCTGGCCGAATAGAGGCAGGTAAGAACTGTAGAGAAACACTGCACATTTACTCACCGTGGAGGTCAGTTGGTTCAGCTAAAAACCACCGCGCCACGCTGGCAACGTACACCAAACACATCAGGGAAGGAAAAGCCATCTCGAACGTGGTCTCCTCCTCCTTTCAAGCTTTGAAGCTGCATGGAACAAACAACCTCATCAAGCCAAACCCGTGTCAAACACCACCGGCAAACTAGTAGAAAAATTGAGGCAGTTGCTCAAAATCACTTAGAGTACCATTTTTTTCTATGTGCACTAGCAATATTTTATCAGTTTACGGTGTGTTAGTTGCCATTTACACCGTGTTTGTTGAATTGTGATTAGTTCCATGTGGACTGGAGGGCCTGGCCGTCCCGCAGGATGGGTGGGGCGATGATTTGCGAGGTGCGTGTGTTTGGAATATTAAACTGTACTTTAAAGCTAAGCATGAGAAAACATTTTATTTGCTAAAACGAACACTAAACCCAAACAGACACATGAAACGAGACTAGAGCTCTACGGCCACTCGTGACTGTACTTAAGCACGGCCCGGTTAAAACTACCCAAAGTCATCTGAAACTATGTGAGGCTACACATAGAGGGAGACAGAATTTCAAAACTTAATTAAAAACCGATGAAAATGTTTTTAATAACGTTGGTATGTGAAATTGTTTTTTTTTTTTTTTGAGGATGAAGTTTGTGGAAACACTGACTCAGAGCATATGGACTGTACGAAAATGCAGCAGCAACAGAGATCACCCAGAAACGCAGGCAAAATAGCAATCCTTTAATGTCACATTCGATTTTGATGAGTCCTGATGACGACAAGCGACTTTTGCATAATTTTTCACAGCTGAGCTTCAGTTTATGCTAATGAAAACGATACACGCAAAATGATGGGAGTCCCCTATCACACACAGGCCTGCTTATTATGTTTTCAGGCTAGGTGGATGACAGCAAACGAGATACCCCTCATAATAAAGGCCTGTTTGTTATTCTCTAGTGAGTCATAAACTATACACTATATGTTTTTCTTTAATAGACTTTTTATGTCTTCTGATAGCACATACACATGGTCTGAGGTACATCAAAAGGAGATTTTGCCACGTGTAAACAAACTGCAATTAAGTTATTTTGTATGAAGCAGCGTAATGACAGCCATTACTGCAATTGTGGTGGCCAAGAGTGTGTATTCTCTATATTCCTGCTTTCACAAACACATAATCCTTAATTGTAAGATGCGAGTCCATTTGAGTGTACTTGAATGACTTCATGATTCTGTGCATGCCTGAGGTGATGAGCATTTAGGTGTGATATTTGTAATATAAAGATGTTGCCTGGTGCCAGTGGGACCTTCAAAGGAACTCTACGTTTGACTGGGACATGCAACCACAAGCTGCGGAGCTCTCAGATTAATTCAATGTGTGTGTGTGCGTGTGCTGGAGTGTGTGTCATTGCATCGCCTGGTGTGGGATAGCCCTCACACCTGTGGACCTTTTGAAGTGCTTAATCATCTCCTGCATGCCTCCACTAACCTTAGTGGCAGGATCCCAACACCTAAATACACCGCACACACAGTTCACACGCAGGAGACAGGGAGCAAGGCCAAACTCTGGGCTCTCCTGTGGTGAGCTGGGAGATGGAGTGAGGCGATGTGGAGGGGGGAGGGAGAGGGATGGAGAGAGTGTTTGAGTAGTGTGACAATCAGAAAGATGAAGTAGCAAAACAGAAAAGTGAAAAAAGGAGAACCAACAGAAGACACAGTAGAGAAGGGCACACGATGGCTATGAGAGAGGAGGAAAGAAGGAGGGCGAGAGGGTCAGGGAGTGAGGGAAGAAGGGATGAAGGAGGGATGCAAGTCCCCTGCCGTTTGGGAACAAGGGCAGAGGCGGGAGATATGCCAGAGTGGCTTAAATCGCCGGGGAGAAACTCTGCAGGTGGAGGAAGTTATCAGAGGAAGTCACACTGTGTGATGTCCAGGAAACCTCCGTGGTAAACAAGGACAGATGAGATGAGAGCTTGTTGTAAGTGAGATAGGGAAACTGTTAACGCCAGTTTGTCCCTCTCATCTATTATCATTACATTTGTGTCACAGAGTTGAACCTGTTTTTCTGGCTTAATGCAGTTGTTAAGCTAATCCCAGAACTCTCAAAGGCTTTTCTGTCCTGGATCAAAAATATTTAATCTCCTGCAAAATAAAAAACGTAACCCTTATCCCAAGTGATGACTCTATTTTTAATCCTGGCAAAATGGTTACATCGCCTTGCATGTTTTGTACAACACCAAAAGAATAGAAAGGTGTTGTTATGCAAAACAATGAAAAATAACATTAATATTCTTAACATTAACATTTTACAATTTTGGTACTCATGATCCAAATCAAGCTAAGAGATTTGTAAATTCTAACTTCTGATTAAGGAAACAGAATTGCAAAAAATTGCTGTGCAGCAGAATGCAATGAGTCCCGTTGTGATGTTATTTTCAAGAGAGACCTGAGTAATGTTATTTTCTGAAAACTGAAGAAAAATAAAATACATTAGAATAGGGTTAGGGTAATAAAAGCAAGGTGTAATAAAAACGAAGCATATCTCTGTGAATAATACTCTACGTACGAGGCACAAACTGAAGTTAAGGGGGCAGCTAGGAGCAACTCTTCTTGCGTAAGCTGAGTTTGTGATTATTATTGTCTCTACTCTCCGCATACCGCTTTTCAGGCTGAACACTTGAGGCTTATGTAATTACATGTACACCTACAATAAGATGGCAACGCAAAACACCCTCTGATGTGTTTCTGCATGTTCTGCTTTGAGTAATTACTGGCTTCAGACAGGTGCGTCCAACTTATTAGATCAAAATGGTCAGATTTATGGTTGTGAGTCAACACTAAAGAGACAATGTGTACAGTTGCTGCGATGAATTAGCAGTCTTATCGTGTAGTGTAACAGTTCACCCGGCCCATCCGAGGTCTCCCATGTTGGAATTCAAATGAGCCAAATGAATGGGAGGACCCGCTTGGGGAGACATAGAGGAGCAACAGGGGGTATGGGCACAGCAGCAGGGTCGAATAGAGGAGCTTCAATGTATGTCTGTATGCCCACTGCCTACCATACAAGGCTTTAGCAGTGTGCCACTGATGGACATTGAGGGTTCACTGCAGGGTGTCTGCTCTCAAACTGGAACACTGTTGAGCCAGTTTAATGTAGTTTTCGAAGGAAAAACCCCCTGGGAGCGTACAGCATCTTATTAGCTTTTGTATTGGAATGTGTTTTATTGCTATGGTTTCAGAACATTTATGGCAGCCCTACCACACTGCAGCATGGTTTAATAATGCTAATTTTTTTTCTCAAATGAGAGTCCATAAGGGCACTGTAGTTACCTGTGTCATGCATAGAGGGCAGCAGTGGCCTACATCTACTCACGATTGACTAATGTGGTCAATCTAAACACATGCTTAAACATGCAGAAAACTAGATATGGATGAAGTCACATAAAAATGAAATGGCGACAAAACAAATGTAATTTTGTGCAGATCTTACAAATGACAGGGGTTCATATTATGTGAGGCGATATGACTCCAGTCAACCAGAAATTAAGGTCATTTTTGTGTGTTTGCTTGCTCCATCTTTTTTCCTGGGCTGAGGAAACACACACACGAGGAAACACACACACACACACACGAAAACACACACATCCACAGCTCATCAGCATTCTACTTCTAAGGAAGGATCTGGCGGCAATTTGAGTGGCAGCTCGGTGTTGCGTTGCACTCGAGTGGTCA
Organism: Xiphias gladius; assembly: GCF_016859285.1. Classification (NCBI taxonomy): domain Eukaryota; kingdom Metazoa; phylum Chordata; class Actinopteri; order Istiophoriformes; family Xiphiidae; genus Xiphias; species Xiphias gladius. Next base: position 22,111,353 of record NC_053407.1, on the reverse strand, counting down.
CCGACACTGCCTGATTGCGGGAGGTTGCCCTCTCATATTTCCCCAAAAATCTCTGGCCACAATCCCATAATTATCTGTCCAGCCGAGCGCAGCAGCATGAGGAAAAAAAAAAAAAAAAGAACAGCCTCTCCTGGCATCTCCACTGCTTGAAGGCTACTTGTTATCCAGGTGTATTCTGGGATACCTGGCAAAAAGCCACGAGTCATGCAATACAAAGCCATGCACGCAAGCACCTGAATTTAACAAAGCGAGACACATGGACACAAACTTTTACGTATATTTATTGTATTTTAATATGAGCATGCCTTCATTCATTAATTCAACAGAGTGGATGAAAACAGAATTGAAATCATACATTTGTTCTGAAATCTTAACTTGTCTTACTGAAGACATGAACTATATGATTGAAAGATTCTATTATAACTATTTTGCAGCCAGCTAAACTTGTATGAACATTTAGCTATGCGTTTAACTCGTGCCATAGACCAATGTGTCAGTAAAACAGCGTTGAACAGAGCTGTGATGAATGCTGATATGAGGAATGGGAAAAGTGACTGGTCCAAAAATCTTAAATCAGGTTTCTGAAAACAGAATTAAAGAACTAAAACAAAAAGTGCACTCAGGTTAAAACAGGTTAATATGGTAATTCATACATTTCTGTAGTAACTATTATATTTGGGTTATTGAGTTTAGCTTCTTATTAGTTATTAGAGAAATTGAGAGCCGTAGTTCATCCTAGACAGGTTTATTCTACAATTAGACAAGTGTTTGAGTTTAAAGGGGTTGAATGCTTTATTGAGTACATTGAGTACATAAAGCATTCTTCATATCACAAGCCTATGGAGAAAGGGTTTGATTTGATTACAGTGGATGTGGATTCCAGTTTAGTTAGTCTGGTTTGCATATTGTTAAGTGACATTTACAATTGATAAATTGTCTGGTCGTGTGGATCTATCACTGTACGTCAGCGGATAGTTAGTCTAAAAGTTTGGAATTGATCCTCTCTTCCATGCCAAGTACTAAATTCTCCATGTTAGCCAGGATCCCACTATCTAAGGGGGCTTGTCTTAAAGTGGCTAGCATTACGTTGTAGCGAGTGCTCATACTGACTATTTCTGTTATGTTCATCTGATTTTTCATCGACTTTCCCATTTTAAAATTGAGATAAATGTCTCTGTATTGTATCAAACTACTTGTCTGGATTTCAATAGAGCTTTCCTGGATTGCTTCCTACCGAGTCATTGGCCCAAAAGGAAGCTGTAATGAATGATATTTATGGATGAAATCAAGATTTATAGCAGTTTGAAATCAAGCTCATTTTTGTTTACTTTAATCAACAACAGTTTTATTTTATATTTTTGTAATTTCCATCCTTCATATATTTTAGTATTTCTGCTACAAACTTGTTTCTGTTTTATAAAAAGAGCTGCCACTTTGTGTTATAGTGTATGTACACAAGGCCTCATTTGCCTGTGGTCAGAGCCCTAGAGTGCACAGTAGTACTTGTTGAGCCTATAACCTCCATTGTTTGGATCTAGATTTCTATGGGGGGTCCATTTGTGTGGGCTCACCAAGATATAACTGGGGCGTAATCATGGGAATGGGGGGGGGGGTGCTGCAGGTCAATAGTGACCCTTAATGCTGAAAAGGCCTTCTGATGTTCCTGAAGCAAATCATTGATGGTAGGTAACCCCTGCCACTGATGCTTTGCTCCTATGAGGGCAGAGGTGAAAGAAGCCAGCATGGCCCTTTGACATCCCAGCAGGGACCCTGTAATCCAACGCTCGTCAGTGCTAATCCATAGCTTCACAGCCACAAAGAGACCAGCACCACATGTGTTGCAATTGCTAACATTCTCCTGACATTAACCAGCAAGTAGGAATGCCAATACACAGATGAGTGGAAGAAAAAAAAGTTAGTTAGTTCATTTATCTCTCAATTCATAGAGGAAAAAACGATTTGCACCTTGAGAAAGGCAGACTCTGATTGGCTGCCCATGGCCAGTGAAGAGTCAAGGGTCAAGTCTCTGACATCTGAGTTGGTTTCCTCTCATTCTTGTGCCAAGCAAGTTTTCATGAGGAATGCCAAAACACTTGGGACGAACTTTCTTTGAGATGTTTAAAGATGTGAAAGAGATTATAACCAAAGGTGGGCTGGGACACTAATCTGCTGAAGTCTCTACATACAAAACCAAATTTTTTTAATGGTTTACAAATTCCTAATTTATTTAAGGTTTTCTGAGCTCACTTTTCTTGGTTTTTCCCTTGTATTGTCATCCTGTAATACTCTTGAAAATACTCGTCTTTAGTTGGATAAATAACCCAAAACGGATTACAGTGGAGGCTCCAATCTCTCACAATAAGCTTCTCTGAAACTTCAAAGCAGGTCTAGACCTCGGCTTTGAGGCCTTTAGCATATGCTTAGCTCAAAAATGGCAAAAGACCGCCACAGGTGGTTTATTCTTCAAACTATAAAACTGTTCTCCACGTTATTTATTGGGACACGTTGATGGATGAAGTTAAGGGCTACGCAGAGGGAAGAGTAGAAATAAAGGGGTTGATACATTGAAAAACACTGTAACGTTTTGGTAAGTTTTGCCTATGTGGTCTTTACTGGGAAAAATAATATGCAACACAAATACAGTGTGGCAAACTTTAATGATTCACATGGAAATGATCTAGAAATATCAGTTTATTGTGGAGCCCTGTCCACTTGCCGTCAGCACAAATAAAAATTCCTGTTGTTGAAAAATAAATCTCTTTTTAGTCTTTTTAGATTCACTCATAATAGTTAAATCAGTTAGTGGTCATAGAAATATATTGTATGCTCCCTTTCAATTGCATTCTCTGTTACAACTTGCTTAAGTCACTGTAATAAATAGCAGCTATACAAAAGAAAACCTTATTATCCAAGTCACGGCAATTCAGCAGCCCGAGATTGTGCTCTCTTTGTGGTGAAGCTATAAATCTTATAATCACTCCTCACAAGCTTAAACATTGAGATTCGATTAATCTTAGTGAAGATTTTGAGTGTTTATCATGTGATTCATCCCTCCCAATGTTCAAAACCAAACCCTTTTTAAAGCACACCTAAAATGCTGAGTCATCCTAATCACATGGATTTATCCTTTGTCCATGGTGAAAAGCGTTGGTGGCAATGGTTAGTGGACTATAAATAAGAACAGTTCAGAATAATGGTGGCTGTGAATGTTATGGAGGATTGAGCACATCCAACACAGATTTAGTCTATGGATTAAACAGCACAACAGTGGGGGACATGGATGGTTATGTGTTTGAGAGGTATGGCAATAATGGTCTTCTGTTGAAGCTTCCCCCCATCATGACCTATGAGGAGTCTATTCTTCCCGATATTTTGATCAAAACACAAGTAGTATAACTTTATGAGCTGACAAAAATTGCTGAAAGCTGCAAAAATGGACTTGTTGTGTCAAAAGATGGCCAGATTTCTAAAAATCTTTTGAAATGGCTTTCGCAGTTTTTTTTGGATATATTCTTGAAATATGGACTTTACAGGATGGAAACCTGAATTGGGATGTAGAATATGTTAACAACGGTGGGGTGCTATTATTAATATATATCTTGGTTTACCAATATTCTTTTACTTTCAGAAAAATGGTTCAGATAATTTTGTTTTAAAAGTTGTACTCCAAGTAAACTGATGGATGATGGACAGAAATGCAAAACTAGAAAGATTTTTAACAAAACCCGGATTTTTCCTTTAAAGTTGAACATGGAAACCATTGGTAGGTTCACATATTTTGTAATCCTTATGCAATACCTACAAAGGTGCTAATACTGTTGCTTGTACGTATGTCTGTATGTTAAACCTTCTAGTGTTCCCTCAAGAAAGGGAGTTTTTCAATAGGCTTCAAGTCAGTCATGCTTCACCTTTGCACCTTTGGAAAAACCTGTCACATAAAGGAAGGTTTGTGGATGTTCAGAACAGGGGCCTCATTTCCGAGTACTTAGCTGTCATGTAAATCTGAGGCTGTCATCATAAACCAAAACACACAGTGCTGTCTGTAGCTCTGCCTGTATCTATCCCAGTGCATTTACTACTGTAGGGCATGGAAATTAACTGGAAAATAAATATGTACAATTATAGATTAAAGGATCAAAAATAACTAAACTCCCTTAAAACTCAGCTTTCTGAAACGGGGCTGCCTAACATGGCCGAGTGTGTCTGAAAATTATCAGTGTGAATCCTTTTAACTTCAATCACCATCTTTGGGATGTGGAGATGATTGCTACATGGTGTAATTGAAGAGTAGATCAAAAGCCGAGGCAGAAGTGCTTGCTGAAGACGAGTGTCAGGCCTTGTCCACAGAGAGAGCTGCATGTACAGACTATGGAACTGTTGGGAAACTTGAGTCCCACAGATTACAGGCCTGAGATTATCATTACGACAGTCGACGGGTGAGAAGCAAATCCTGCCAAAAAATCGACTTCTCTGCAAACAGAATGGACAATACTGTACACAGTACTCTTGGTTTTCTGAGATATTTATTGATAATAATGTAGCAGTCACATTTACATTACAGCTGAAAGTAGTTTCAATAAATCTTTTGTCATTCATAATGTAAGAATTACTGTCAGAAGTCTCAATAAGATCTTGTATTTTTATTAATTTTAAAAAGTTTTTTGCCTTAAATTGCCTTGTCTAATACTGCCACTTGCACGTGTGGATGTGCTTGCATATTGTAGATATACACAAGTTCCCTTTAATCTGCTCTGTTTTCAGGCATTCCTATTTGCAGGAATAGTATAAATGTATTGGTTGTTTCCTAAATGCCGGAAATTCTTTAAAGCATTGTTATAGTATGGGGTTTTGCAGACATTGTTTCAACACTGGCTCTCAGACTTCCAAGCAAGCGTCACTGGTCCCATTCACGAAGTATAGGTGAACTAGGGTTATGGCTGGTCATTTCCATTCCATTCCTCACAGATCACCTTGAGTGTTTGTCCAGCAGGTTCCCCTTCATCCCACTACCGGCTGCCCCACACCCATCAAACCAGAGACACATGTACACACGCTCACATATATCCCAAATCCTTGAATCCACCATGCCACGCCCTGTCTGTCATTGATGGAGTACAGATGCTATCAGGGACGCATGCCGCCAGGTCTGAAGGAGGCTGGATAACACTGTTTGCTCTCTGTAATGCACTGGTCACCTACTTTTCTCTGCATCTCACTAGAAGAGGGAGGGAGAGTCAGATTGAGCTCCAGATAAGTTTATGTTTCAAGTAGACATCCTGGACCACCAGGACAATTGAATGTTTGCTAGGCTCCGTCCCCCATAGCTATGGCTGCTACGCCTGTCAAGCTTTCCAATCTAGCAATGCACGGATGCAGTTTACAATGAAACCTGTGGCAGATTTATCACTTGAAATCTTAGTAGTTTTTGAAATGAGGTGAACAAGAGCAGGCTTCTCATTTCAAGCTAATGATTGTCAATTTTGCTGGCAATTGCAACTAGTAGATTTTATAACCTACAGCTAGCTTGAAAATTAACACTAACTCAGTAAGTTGGTTAAAAATGTTGTTTCCAGCTGAATTTTTTAAAAATGAGAACAATGTAAAAAGGTCTTAAATATGCAATTCAAGCCTATGTACATGATATTATGTTGGAGGACTGAGGCGAAAGATATGCAGTATGTCTCAGGAAAGAAGTCAGCATCCAAAGCAGTTGACGATTGAGCTACAAGACATGGAGATAAAGAAACAGCTTTGTTCTTGTACTGCAGTGCAGAGCTAGTTTCCCCTGGTATTAGTTTAGTGCAGCATGAAAAGGAAAATGTATGATCAGACTTTGTTCTAACATATTCCCTGTTTGGATACTTAATTTACAATTTAAAAAAACAACATATATTGATGAGAAACATCGTAAGTTTATGCTCTATTATTTGTATTATCACTTCCAAAAAGAAGAGGCTTTGAGAGAGAGGAAAGCTAAATCGTAAGTTTGGCGAACAACGCGTTTTCTGAGATCGAGTTTGGCTGGAGTTGCTGTAGTGTAAGCCGCCAACATTAGCAGTAGCATTAAGGACTGGCTCTTATACAGCGGCTGTTTCAGACGGGAACAGGGCTTTTTCTAGCAAAACCTGCAACCCCACAAATAATGTCATTTTAGCCAATGATTTGCTCCTTGGCCTTGGAAGCAACTTTACATTGGCATTAATACTGTAGATAATAAGCTAGTTAGCTAGACATGCTAACTCTTGCAGCTTACATTACGAACAGATAAACACAGCGAGGACCATACAACTGTACCACAGCCTGTTTAATCCAAATTCTTTAAGTATCTCTCTTATTGGACTCCCATGCACACTGATTCTGCATGTGGGGAAAATCCAGAATTTGACATGTCTGCTGTGTCTAGTTACGGTTGCTAGGCTATGATTTGTCATTTGCTTATTAGGGGACTGGCTTATTCCAAAGCTCATTTAGGAGAAAACATTGTGCTGCTCTCTCTCTTCAGAACCTGTAGGTATGTCAGGATACCGCAACAGCCTCACGCCATAAATCTGAAATGATTGATGTGCACCACGAAAACCAGGAATGCTTACTGGCAGTTGTAAAGCTATATTCTATCCATAAACACAGAACCACAACACAAGTCCTCAGGGATAAGGAAGACAAATTGAGGTGTTTCAGACAAATGCCAAAGTTAACTGATGGAGAGGGAGATACTCACCGGGCCTTTTATGGGTCATATATTTTAAGTGTGATGAAAGGATGGGGTTAGCACATATGCTTACACCACGTTTCAGAAGGTGGGATGGAGGGGAATGAGTTTGAAGGCTGCTTGGTATGTAAGGATTAATGTCTGTGGGTAACAGAGCAGTGATTTCTTGTGATGTCTGGAGAGGTGTCATTACCTCTAATGTCCTTTCAGACGGTAAGCACCGGGTCAAAGGGCAGGGAGTAAACTATGTCTCCCTCTGCGCCAGACTGGAGGTAAATGCTGATCGATTACTGGAGGAGAAGAAGATGGATAGATTAGTTTCCAGGAAAAGACAGAAGCAGTCTGGACAGTACAATCAGAAAAGGTCAGAAAACAATGGTACAAGGAAAAAAATAAACTGGAAGGAACAACTCTTTGCTTTGAGTTCTGTGAGATTCCCCTATCAGCTTCATAGCACTTGTTGAGCTGTATTTGGGTCAACCCTGACGTTGAAACGTTGACTAAAAAGGCAGATCGTTCCAGAAGTCTTCAAATCTCAGCAGTATTGTTAGGCATTGATTAAGGTTTTAGTAAACTAAAACAGTTGATCAATCAATACTTTTAAATAATAATGGATCAAGTGACTGCATCTTAATAGGCTGCTAGTAGTGACAAACCACTGCAGCAGTTCCCCTCAGCTCTGTGGAGCTTTTTAGCATATTCCAGCTCCATTTTTCAGTTTAACGGCTCATAATTTTGCTGTTTTGATTCACTCTTCCGTCACTCTTTCATCAGCGTCCTTCCAGCCGGAAAAGGGAAGTGTTTTCACCAAAAAAAGTTCTGATACGGCAAACAAACAAAGTTATTGATTAGCTGGCAAACAGAGGGGAGCATTTAGCTCCTAAAGAACCAGATTTTTTACCCCTTAGGGGTTGGTTGGAGAACAAAAATATGCTAAAAGCCGAGTTAATATCTGGCTTACATTCACCATGTGGCCAGAAACGTGGTCTCTAAATGACCGCTAATGTAGCTCTATGTCTGCTTGATTTGTAAATGCAAAACTGTTTGCTAAGACATTTGCCATGTCAGCTTTATAAGGTGATAATGTGTAATGTTCACAGTTTGTTACGCTGCTCCTGAGTGGCTCAAAATCAATTACGGAAGGTTTAGGGTCAGGAAAGAATGTGGTTATGGGTAAAATATTTTTCGGTCTGTAACATGATGCAAACTCTGGCCTTTAGCATGAAAGTCTGACATGCTGCACAACGATCAACTACCTTACTGCTCACTCACTGCATTAGTGTTGGACATAGATTGTGTGCTGCAGAATTGTCCAAAATACAGGTAATTCTTAAGGTAGGCCAATCTTAGGGGGAAAGATCAGGATACTCTACTCATTGTAAAACCTTGAACTGGCAAAATGATGAGAAGGTTAAAGGCAAAGCCAAACACAATGCAAAGCTAGGAGAGTAATTCACACAATTTGCAGTATTTGTTTTTTGATAAGTTGCATGCATGCAGTCTGTGCATTTGCAATATTCAAACCCACAGTTTGCGTCAACAGAATTTGTATTTGTCTCCACCTGCATCTGAAAAAAAGTCCAACTCCTTCCAAGCCATGATTACATGTTACATTTTGCTGCAATATTTGTAATTAGAGAACACAGAGACAGAGGATGTGGAACAAGTTGAGTCACAGTTCATTTGGTGTAAGGAACAGAGAATTTCATAGCTACATATTCACGTACTTGTAATAAATTAGTTTACCCACTATCATTTTTTAACTTCTTACTTTGAAACAAAGTACTTAATTTAATTTAAAACAAAACAAAACTGTGCAGTAAAATCCTTATGCCCTGATGGTGACCCTGATGGGAGGCTACAAGGCTCTACAGCACTGTACCAACATGCATTTTTCCATTGTTCCATGTGTTATTACATCCATGATGTAATGTGAGTGTGCTGCACCCACCCCGAGGCTACAGTGGGACTTCTGCTGTTGGTGGAATAGTTTGCAATCTCCTGTTTTGTTTGTTTTACCTCACATTGGATGGAATTCCCCTCTTATCTAAATCCAATAATTACTTAAACCTGGATGTCAAAACACTTTCCATTATTATCAGAGCCCCTTTTCCCCCTTTCCCTTTGATGCCGGTTGTTACAGTGAAGGATCACAGTCTCTGGGTCTTTTTTAGCTCAACTTAGTTGTCAGGATCCATAACCACAATAGTTAAGTCCAGAGCACTGAATGACTGTGTCTGATCTCAGGATATACTGCTGACTTGTCAGGATTAAGACAACACAATACTGTATCTAATTTTTATTTAAGACCAGTTTTAAGGTGTCGTGTCTACCTACAGAAAATAGATCAGGCTTTTCATATTAACAAAACAAGTTATAAATAAATTGAGAACAGGATGCTAAAGATGTTTTCTTACTCAAGACTTTGAGTAAATATGAAGTTAAAGTATCATTCAGTATAATTTTAATGACATTGTTTAACTGTCATTGTAAATGCTGGAAAATGGGATAGAAGAATAAGTCACTGACTTGTTCTTTCTTGTGTGTCTCATAATTGCAATCTCTGATGCATAGGGCTGAAGTAATATCGTTTACAAATGGGACACTTACACACTAAAAGGAAGGCACTACAATGATTCCACCGGTAAACGCATTTCTACCAAATTTGATGGCCCTTTTAGCGGTCTGAGCATAATCCTTCTCTTTTCACCAGTGCAAAGATGCTTTGTTCAAGTTGTGGGTGTGTGATTGGTTTGAGCTTCTGTTGATTACGTTTCAACCTGTGTTCCAAATTGGTTTAGGCGTGGCTAAAAGCACCAACGGATACTCAAAGCAAAGGGTTAAAGTGCATGAGTGGCTCCGCTCCAAAAGGCTTTGCAGATTCCACAAGTTCTGCTGACAGGAACCTTTCAGTGGGTGAAAAGACAGCTTAATTCAAAAGAAGGTGGGCATTTAGACTGTTGTTGGTGCAAACACAAATGGCACAGTCTTATACGCTTATAAATCTCCTATACCTACTGTATATCAGGTACTGTATGACTTTCTTTTATTGGCCTTAGAGGCAAAATCTGTTATCCATGCTAATAGAGATAATGATTAATTGTTAACTGCAGCTTATTTTCATGGTTTTGACCATCATTTCCATTGGTTATGATCACCAAAGTAACTGCTGAGATCTGGGAATCTAGTGCCATCACTAAAATGCAGTAAAATGGGCCAAGTAACAGGAGCACTCAGATCAGGATACTCTACTCAGGTAGTCTAAATGGTCATATAATCTAAACCCTTTTATTTGGTGGTAAAACTGAAAGTTAATGAACACAAAATGTTGCTATTAATCCTTAACTATTGTAAGTACGGTACAATTACCATAAGTACAGTAGGATAAAGTTGATCCAGGAAGTCAGACACTTGATGGATGCTGTTCTTTTTTTTTTTAGTGTTTTACCCTGTTGGACTTGTTCAAATGATGGCCAAAAAAAAAAAAAAAGTTTATGAAACTAGTATTTTCCATTTTCCTTTATTCCTTCTCATTGAAAAGTCTATTACTCCACTCACTGAATAGTACAGTACTGTAGTGCAGTTTTTCACAGCACTAAAGATGGACCAGATGGGGAAGTAGGATGGAAGAGAAAAAAGGAGAGGAAAACAGGTAAAATCAAGCAGAAGACTACAATATTTCCCCCAGGGCTTACCCTCCATCCTTTTGTGCTGTAAATAGCTTCACTAAAGTCATTACTTTCTTAATTGGACCTGTTCAACATGTTTTGCCAAAGTCTTAAGTAGTTTATGATTCAGAGAGACATGCACAAACACTAAGGACTGTCGTTTCCTCCAGGCCTCAGGGCGACGGGCCTGTATACCATGTGAGGAAGCAGGAAGACACCTGTGTCACATTTCCCATGATCTCTGTATACAGCAGACAACAGCAGGCCTGCTCTGATGACCTAACTGTAGTCAGCTTATTGTTTCCTGGGGGTCCAATCTCAGATGATGAAAGCATAATGGACAGCCATGTCCTTTTCTAACCTCTCCAAAGGAACCACAGGGTTTAGCAGGGAGATGGAGATGATAATTAGAAGGTGCACCAGTAGGACATCGTTTTCACTCACAATCATGTAAAAGAGAGTTCATTCCTCCTCACTGATTCCTATAGCATTCATGTGATTTGAAATTGCAAGTGAATGAGCAAGCTGGGTTTCAAACAGCTGGAGGTTTCTATGCTTCAGTAGACTCTATGCATCATATTGCTGTACATTGTAAAGCAATGTTTTTGACACATTGAAGGGAGTTGAAGGCGATCTAGTGTAATTGAATGGAAATAGAGGTCCTATCTGGGGATCCATTCTTCTGATTTACTGGGACAAGAAATTCCATGTTAGAAGACCGAAAAACTTTCACTCATACAAATGCAATTCAAACCCCTCACTTGTTTTGACAAAGCTGAATGGTTGGCCATAGCAGATTCTTAATAGAGGCTTAAGAATTCGGGATGTAACACAGCCAGCAGACCACTTTTGAATATCAACATGAGGTTTGGATCTTTTAACCAATGAAATTGCATCACTTGCATGTTTCATTTAACTTGAAGTGTGCTGCTATCGCCCTGATGTGGAACAATAAGCTCTGATTTCATTCTGTCATCAAAGGAATCAGAATCACAAAGGTACCACATCATAGTGTCAGAGTCAAATAGAACCTGACACCATCTTTGAGAAATAGGGCTTATGAGCTCATTTTAATCAGAATGGGCCAAGTTCCTCTGAGTCCCGGTCCCTTGAAGAAGGAGTCCTGCACTCTGGGCTTGGGTTTGTCACCTGCATGCGGAGAAGAAGGAGGTAGGAGACGTGTGGAAAGATTGAATGCGTGATGCGTAGGTGGCTGTGGCGGGACCTCTCTGTGCCTCTCTTTTTCTTTGGCTGGACCAGGAGCCCCTGCGTGGGGGCCACCCCCTCTGACATCAGCGGGGCCCCGCAGCCCTGGGAAGTTGAGCATGTGAGCTTCCCCAGGTCATTAGGGAGAGGCTTGAAAAGACTGTCACCAGGAAGGAGATAAGCCGTGAGGGGCGCAGTAATAAGGCTCTGAATAATAGCCTCTCTGTAGAGAGCCACTGAGGACACAGACCCAGGGATTAAAGGGAGACTGAAAAGGAGAAAGTCAATGGACCTCCACAAAAATATGAACCAGAGTGCTGGTGAATGGTGGGGGGAGTTATCAGCATTCTGGGGGCTCCTTCTCTGGGCCCCATCAAGCTCAAGGAGAAGGGAGGTGTTCTGAGTTGGGAGTGTCCTTTGGGATGAGACTGGCTATTTTAAAACAAAGTATTCTGCTGTGTTGGCATGGAGTGTTCAAGTAACCACACAGAACCTAATTTCACACGCACTTGCTGACCCTGCAGCTCAGAGAAGTATTTCTTAAATCTCTGACTTGCTGCGCAGCATCTCATACCCTGCAGCTTCCACACCTTGTTTTCCAACCGAAATTTATGTATGTATTCTATACATGTGTTTTTAGGCTGTGCGTGTACTGGTGTGTACCCACTGTAGGCCTGTATGTGTTAATCTCTGAATGATAACATTGCCCAAGGGGGTTGGCTCCTTCTGGTTGGTTAGCCCTGATACAGTCTCAGTCATCTTTTCTATCCACATTCTGTCCACATCCCGTGAAAGCAGAAACCTTTATTTCTACCACAGGAAGTTGAAACATCTCATCAACATTATTTACAACGATAGTTTGAGAAACATTAATGTTACCTGCGTATTTATAGTACAACATACTGCAGAATATGCTAAGCTAAGGAACAATGAAGTATCTCTACTGCAAAACCTATAGAAAAGGAAAAAAGAAATCTCTGTTGAATTATCTCCGTCAGACACAATTATGCCCCATACTGAAGTGGCTCAAGGCTATGGATACTGTCTGCTTCCAAGATTTCTTGTAATAGGACAGTTGGTGTCGCAGGTGGAGGTCAGTATAAATCCATACTCTACTACTACATGTCTTTTCAAGATGGAATTTGCTTTCTTACCTTGGGACCTGTTCCTGGTTTATTGATCACCAAAGTGAGTTCAGATTGACAAAGGGTTTGGCCCACTGCACTCTCAGCTGCATGACCATTAACACAAACCTACAGGGTAATTTGGCTTCACGCGAGGAAACGAAGGGAAGGAAACCTCACAAAGCTCTTTAATCTGTCTAAGGAAATTCAATTTTTGGGGACACCCACTAAAATGAACTAAAACAGTCAGGGGTCTATTTGTGAGTTGCTCTCGAGGAGGTTGCTGCATCTGATGAATTGCCAAGTAATTAGGTCATTCCCTTCAATGCACACTATCTGAATCAATTTCCGATCTCACCGCAGTGCTGTGCAGCTTCCGATAATGTGAGCCACATTGTCAAATGCTGGGAGCGGTAATATGAAGCAGACACGTGAGGCTTTACTCAGGTGGGCCCGATCTCATCTGTTGGAGCCATGAGGGCTCTGTCAAGGCTGTCCTTCAACCCCACAGTACTAATATGACAGATAATGACAAATTCAGACATGAACATATTCTCTTCTAATTGACTAGTATCCAAGTAGTAGACATACACAACTATACATTTCGCCTCAAAAAACAGTCTGGCTTTGTGATTCCTGCAGTCACACACATTACACCAAAGCATACAAACACAAACAGCACTTAAAACCAACAAATGTTCCAGAATTTCAACACACACTTTCTATCATTACCCTACTCTTAACTGCACAGATGAAGGCTGGCCAACTATTGAAGCCTGCTCTTTTCACTCCAACACTCCAGTCCAAGAAGTCCGTTAGCAGAGCCCCTCGAAAATCAACCTCTCTCCTCACCACACTGTCACCTCCCACACAGCTGCTTGCTGCCACATTGTCCCCCCATCATTGTCAATGTCACTGTCACCACAGTGCACAACATGCACCCACACTGCTGCTAACCTTTCCTCTCACCAAGCCTGGCCCCTGGGGTTTTAGCTGTCGACTGTTCTGGGACACGCCCGTAGAGCTGAGTGGTGAATCAAAGCCCTGCTCTCCCTCAGCAGGAGCCCCCCTCGACTCTGGCTTGCTCTTGCCCCTTCGGCAAGCCCACGGCTACCAGACTTCATTCCCCACATCTCTGCTTTTAGGAACCCTGTCACTCCCCCCACTCCCCAGCCACAATCCCCAGCCAGGAGCAAGCCCAGAGAGACAGGCAGGTCTGTGAATAGGCGCCAAGACTGAATGGGCATTTCTTCAGACAAGGGTAATGGGTGGTCCCTTTACCTCGGGATTGGACTGCATGGACGCAGCCCAGCCAAAAGAGCTCTCATGCAATGTCACCTTGAACAATAATCGGCAATAACGCTCCAGAGTTTGGACTTCCTGGAAAGACATTTACTTTGCCCCGTTTCTTTTTGTTAAAGGGATTTTCAAAGGCAGCTCTTGCTGAGTAGGGAAGCTGTCTTGAACCCCCTCAGCTTTTCTCTCTTTCACCCTTTCTTTTTCTTTTCTCTCCTTTTCTTTGTTTGCTCAAGAGATGTCAAGGATAAAGGTGTCTTTAACTCACCAAGCTTCTACCTGAGAATTTGTCTCTCACTCATGCCACTTGTATATTTTTATTGCTGAGGCTGAGCATTTTGTACATTCAACGTCCCTATTGATTTGTTTCGTGTTTCTTTCAAATTTGGATTTTTAAATAATTCCTTTGAGTCCTGCAGGAGGGGTCTACGTGAGGTGTTGTGTGAGGCTGAGTGCAGGTGAGCTCACTTTCCATAGCGTGTGTTGTGCAAACAGAGGCTGTCAAAATGCAACAGGGCCTCTCTGAAGGAACCACACCAGACAGATCTACGTCTGTCATCTCACTGTGGGACACACACACGTACACACAAATGCACACCACTGACACTGCATGTAAAGATGCCTTTGATCAGTTTCTCTCAGATCTTCAGCAGCTTCCCTGCCATTTAGACTTGTTTACACAACTTCAAAATCTAACAAGCAGAGGGACAATACCTGAGACACCCATTTGAAAAGTTGGGGGAGATGTATGGCGGAGGATATATTTGAACAAGTTTGACCTGAGTTTGTCCTGTTGTTCCGTTTTGAGTTTATTATCATAACTGTCATCATGATTGTTGTCATGTTCTTCTTCCTCTCCGTCCTTGACTTCTCCTTTTTTCCTCCTGCTCTTATTGCTCCTACACTTCTTTTCTGACTTGGAGGTTAATGTAATCAGGCACTCTAACAAAACATACAAGCATATCAGTTTCCATAAAAAGTCACCGTACTATCTATGCCTCCACTTCTGCTTCGCTTTTCTCTGTTATTCAAATTTTGCAGTAATAGCCTGATATCACAGCTGCAAAACAGAGGTAGCATGTTGAGAGATCCAGTCCATCACGGACGTTATGTTTAATAGAGATTCAACAGTGTTTTATGAGCTGCAGCGCCGAGGTGGATACCGCTGAAATGTATATTAAAAAAAAAAAAAAAAACAGAGCCAAGGTGGACGGATGGGCGAGCAGGACATGGGTGGAAGATGTGACGACCACGTGCTGAGCTCTTGCAGCAGCTCACAGGCCCCTGAAGGGGGGTAGGGGGCTAAATGAAGACCACCTGGACTGGGGCTAATCCTCCAAACACTGTCCTCCTTCCAGGACTGCTTCATGGACCTATGCCACAGGATTTACACAGTTTTGGAATTGAAACAGGCCCATGAGTTGTTGTTTTTTTTTGTTCCTTTTAGTTGGAGAGTGGATGGAGGTGGTGGGGAAGAAGGAGGTACTGAACCTTTTCTCGTGAGTCTCTGGTGTCATGAGCTGCCGAAGGTCATAGCTCAGGCGTAATGAAGGACCGTTTGTCCTATCACAGGTTGTTAGGAGTGATGTACAGTACATGTCATCATAAAATGTTTACATTTTCAAACTTTAAAATCCTAGTGCCTGTTTTGAATTAGGTATTTGTAATCTGGAAAGTGTGTTCAATAAAAGCGACAAATGGGTTTGTTTGGTTTTTTTTTTTTTTACCAAACTTTGCATGTATTTTCTCTTGCACATTTACGCAAGTTTCATGTTCATATCTGTTTGGTTTTTGCCAAATCATATTTTATCAAATCATGGGACCATTTGATACAATTGTAATGCTAGATGAATGCGTAGAGAATTGAGGTCTTCGTTGTGGCGGTATTTAATCAAGATTAGATTTGTGGAAACAGGATCTTTTGAAGTTGTGTATAAGAGAGTAGAATCAAACAATAATTTGGCATCAGATTTGACTTTGTCGCACCAAACGTAAATCACATACATCTGTACTGCGAGGAGGCAGCACGTACACACAGAAACACATGCACCTACAAATAAACACACACACACACACACACACAGATAACATGATTAAATAAGCTAAGGAGACTGGTTGTCTACATGCAGAATGTCTCAAGATAAGTTAAACCTGGACAGCTGATTACCAAATGTTGGAACCATTTCCTCTTGGCTGCAGGTAGACTCGGTATTAACGTGAGGACACAAAAAGCAGAAAAGATCCCAACAGCCTTTGAGTCTCTGACTCAAAAGTTTGTAGAGAACTGATTGCTATTGTTATGGAACAGGTATTGGCAAAAAAAAAAAACAACAACCTTGATGTTCTCTAATAATGCAAAAGCATCTAGCATGGTGCCATCTAATCATCCCATTTCAGTAACACCAGACATATTTTGTGATCCACCAAAGCCTTTTCCACTGCAAACCTCCTGTTTGCCACAATTGCTGCTCTCTATCCATGAAAGAATATGAAATAATGAAAACATGGTTACTTCAGCTATTAAGGACAGGGCATTTTTTTCTGTAGACATGTTCGACATGTCACAGTAGGAAAAGCCCAATTTGTAAAAAATGAAATGAATGATGGCTGAATTTGATTTTAGTTGCTTCAGTTTCAGGGTCCTGGTTTTACATGCTGGCTCACTGTCACACTGACATGGCGGACCGGGACACTTGAATAAAACAGAGCCATTGTTATTAGTAACCCCTGTGCTTTTCCTGCTGTGACAAGCCAAAATGTCTGCGGCGGAGAAAGTCTATCGTATTGAATTATTAAGTGACGAGGCGCTAATACTTACAACATCTGTCTGAAGAGGCGTTCACATCTCTAGGCAACATTTGCTCGGCCATGCGTTACAGTTGGGGTGATGCTCGGCGATGTGGTGACTACCCATAGGGCTAGCACGTTCAGTCACAATAGCACCTGGAGCTTCTCTGCGTTTTCCCTCTACAGTTCTCTTTCCTTCCCTTGGCATTTTGTTCGCCATTGCACACCATTTTTTTTTAAATAACATTTATTGAAGAGGGAAAATAAAGCACTTCAAGCTGACAAGTTTGCTAACGGTCAAGCAGCCAACTGTATTGTACTTTACTGTTCCATCAACTCCTGTCTCATAACTGTCTGCAAACCATTGCTCTTTTGTGGAACAGTTCAGGAAGATTAAATAAGAGCGAATGCTTCAACACAGATTACAAGCTATGATAGCTTGCTCTTTTCTAGACTGTTCAAAAAGGTCAGCCCTGTCAAGATGGCTTGCAATTGGTCAGTTTTGCACATTCACATCTCAGAGTTTACCAAAGTCAAACTGTACATGGAACATTCGTGCGGATTAATTTCACCTCCTCGAGTTACTCTTTTGACTGCAGCAACTCCATTGGAATAAACGGATTGTGCCGTGAAATTCTGCCGCTTTAAATCCTGGTGTGTCTAAGCCTATCAAACAGCGAAATCCAATACTAAACTATCCGACGGATTGTCATACACGCTGATGTGGAAGTATAGATCCACTTCTACACTTCAGAGACAAGCTGTTGCTGTAGTTACACCATAGATACATAGATCATATGATAAGGGCTTGGCATTGCCACAAAAAACTTGTAATATCGATACTGCTTCTTTGAAATTATATGGTTCTTCAACAGAGGTTTTTTCTACATTTTTTTAAAGAAATTGACCGGATGGACTGGCATTAGGCTGGGTCTTGAGTTTCAAGTTATAAACTTCTTAAAATCCTAGCTTCAAAAATATCCAACACTGATTATTTTCCAAAAACAGATGATGGAAACAATTCAGTAGTGTGTTTTTTATATTTCCATTCTTGTGAAGTTTTTAATTGTAAGTGCCTGGCGTATTTACTAGTGTCTGTACAAGGTTTCACTGATGTATGAATGATTTCATTGTGTTTTGTGCATGATTTTACTAGTGCATATGCAAGTGGGTGTAGTTTTAATATGTATGTGTTTTCTATCTTGTGCATGGTTTAGCTTGTGTATGAGAGTTAGAGTTTGAATTATGTACCATACGGTCCCTCATGGCCTCATAGAAGACCCTGCTTGTTCACACACTCTTGCACAGTGCCATGGTTTATACATGCTATCATAAAGAATACAAACACGCACGTACACAATTTAGCTCCGTTTTCAGTCACTGTATTTCTGTACACTGGACTCACCAGAGCAGGAGTGGGACTTGGAGCAAAGTGACGATCAGTGTGCAGTGTGAAATCTCAAGCTTTCTTATCGTGGAACATTCTGACAACACTAATTTTAGATGTCCTGGTATCTCTGAACCCAGGTTATCTCTGGCTGAAAGTTCCCTGGGCCCTCTGAGAGCTGCCATCTTTCACTCTGGGGGAACCAGGTCTTCATCAAGGGACGCCTTGGCACACTGAAACCCTCCTTTGAGCCAGCTTGAGCAGAGAGGGAACACTGTGTTTGTGTGTGTGTGTGTGTGTGTGTGTGTGTGTGTGTGTGTGTGTGTGTGTGTGTGTGTGTGTGTGTGTGTGTGTGTGTGTGTGTGTGTCTTTGTAAGGATCAAATATACTGACAACAAAAGTAAGAGGAGGAGACGGATCTCAGAAGTGCTGAGAGCAACAAAAATGTTTAAAAGTTTAAAAAAAAAAAAAGATAATGCTGGATTTTTTCTAGGCCAGAGATGATCTTTAAGGCTAAGATTTCCACTGGGATTATGATTTTAGTCTAGTATGTGGAGTAGGCTCAGAGTTAGGGAATGGAGGTAAGATTAGTCTTAATATTAAAGGGATAGTTCAAACTTTTTCAAGTTTTGTATGGATAAAACAACAACATGTTAATTAGTGAGCTTTAGAGGTGTTGGTAGGATTGTTTTACTTTAATACAAAGCCAGGCTAACTGTTTCCCCCGGTTTCCAGTCTTTATTGCTCAAATAAGATAATCGGCTGGTGGTTGTAGATTCATATTTACCCTACAGACCTGAGAATGGTATCAATCTTCTCATCTAACACTCAAGAAAGCCAAACGTGTATTTCCCAAAATGTTGTTATTGCTTGACTGTAAAACAAATGTTTGGTCTTCACCAAGATAGAAAACAAAAAAAGGTGTGTGTGTGTCTGCATTTGCGTGTGTGTGTGTGTGTGTGTGTGTGTGTGTATGTGTGTCTGTGTGTCTGTGTACACAACACCTTTGTGCTACTAGGCCCTAATCCTGCTGTAAGTGAATGAAATGAGGCGAAAAGCACAGGGATCCTTTGTGAGACTGTAGAATAGCAGTGCGCTCAGTGGGTGTGTAAAAGGATGAGCCCTGCTCTAGACAGACTGACAATGTTAAAGCCTACAAATGATCTGCCATGCCTCATGTACAAATGGTGACCTCCATTATTCCTAATTCTCATATGGAGCTTTGGAATGGCTATATTTCCGAGAGAATATTCTTCCATTTCTCATGCGAGTAATCTTTTGTCACTGGAGGAGATGCAACTTTTTGTAATTCAGCCATACATTATTTTGTTTTAGGAAATACAAGCTCCTTTAGCTGGTGTTTAATTTGAAGTAAAACATGGGATTCAGTTCACCTCAGTTTGGGGAGATTTTAGTTTGGCTATGGTGACTGTGCAGCTGTATTCTGAGTTCAACCGCTGCCCGTCAGATTTTTTTTTGTGCACAGCTGTTGTGTCATGTGATCTGACCGGAAGTTATTCACCATCAAACAATTCACACGGGTCAAAAGAATGTTTCACACCTTATCTTCACACTTCTTAGAACCATATTTTTTTTATACCATTGTATTGATCTCTAAAGTTGAACAACATCACTGTTAAAAAAAAAAAAAAGAAAAAGTTGAGAAAATTTTCAAGGCAACAAACTTCAGGTGATTAAACTTAATTTCTTATGTGTTGGCACTGAGTTTATCAAACTTGGAATTTTTATTTCTATTAAAGCACTCCAAGTTAGACTAACATATCATTGTACTTTATCACAACTTCGAGTTTTCACTTCTGTTCATTTATTCAAAGTAACTCAAATCCGTATGCTACATCCACCTGACGTTCTTGTTTTATAAATGAGCTCGAATTCCTTTCTATATTTATTTCTTTTCAGGATTCTTAAGTTTAAGATGAGTGTTGCTCTATATAACCCGTATGACTCAGGTGCCTCACACAGTGAAGGTGCAGGAAGTGTCTAAAGTACATACCTCTCTTCATCATGGTTTGCATTGTTGTACTTTTGATCGGAGAAAAGACCGTCTGACTCCTGAGACACATCCTGTATCAGAAGACGCATAACAGCCTCCATCATATAATTTCTTTTCATGTGAGAAAAAAAAGAAGGATTTTTTGGGGAAATTTAATCTTAACGCAATACATGCTGGGAAGTATTGCGAATAAACTAGCAATGTTTCTGAATAACTTAATTTGATGAGTTGCGTAAACGATCCATTAAGTTCTGAAACTGATAATTAACTATTTAAAATTGAAACTGTCAAACTTACATAGTGTACGTGAAATGTTACATTTAAGTGAACTCAATATACAACTCAGATGATTTTGAATACAAAAATCAGCATTTGCACACATGATGGGTCTACAAAAGAATGACATTCATTATTCATCTGGGTTGCACAGTAATGACGCTATACTCTTGCTCAACATCCGCCTTGTTCAGGGTTCAGTTCATTTTACCAAAGAGCACTGACGGGTTTTGAGAGATAACATTAGATAAATATTTATTTTTGCCTTTGTTAGATTACAATTTTGTTTTGACAATTTGATGTATTTATTTGGTTGGTTATAGGGGTTCCACATTCACGATATAACCAGATAATCAGGCTGGTGAGGAGGACAGGTTCAGGTTGAAAGACACAGCTGTTATCCAGGGAAGGGCTGCATCAAACGTCGGCCTCTAATCCAAGCAGTCTATAGAAATTTGTTACACTTCGAAACCGTTTTCAACGGTAGAACCTATTCAGAATCAAAAATGTGGATTTGTTAGAAGACGGGTTTGAAAGAAAGGGTGGAAAGAAAGAAAGAAAGAAAGAATATTCGGTCTTGGAAATCATAATCTATCAGTGGTACATATCCGCCTGTTACTCATCCTTCAAGAATGCAGTGGAGCTTTAAGGGAATGGTTCAACATTTTGGCAAATACATCGTATGTACTTAGCTTCCTTTCCAAGAATGAGATGAGAAGATCGATACCACTCTCATGTTGTGCAACATGAAGATACTGGAGGAAACAGCTTTCCTGACTCCACACTAACACACTGTAACCTATTTGTTTAATCCATGCACAGAGCTGTAAAAATGAATTTGTGGTTTGAGGGGTAGTTTCATGTTGTAATGATGCTGTCATTTCTACTACTATTTTCCTAAAATGACAAACTAATGCTTTAATGCAAGTTTAGTTCTCAGCATAGTGCACCAAGCTTAAAATGGTCCATAGCTTTCTTTTTCATTACCATAAAATTGTACTATATCTATTTCATATATGTAACATATTTTTAATCAAATGCAAAAAAAATCAATTAAAATTAAAGAGCCAGGAGATTTATTACACACCCGAAACCGAGATCCAAACCCTCTGTGGATAAATATGTGTCTGATTACATCCCCATTCCAGTTTTAAGCCATACTCATACTCTCCACGTGGTAGGCCACGTATCGTGAAAGTCTCCTTTTAAACCAGATCTTTTTATATGTGACTGTTACTTTTTGTGGAAAGGTATATCCGTACAGGATTATGATGCAGTCCCCAGATTCCACTGTAATGTATTCAGTCACTTTGATTGAAAAGTCTTTGTCCTCAGGAGTTGCTGCCAAAGAAAAGAACACATTTCTACAATTTTCCAAAATTGTCTTCAGCGTGGGGCATATGAATTTATATTAACTGTAGTTTATAATACGGTACTTGACACACTGAAGCTGGCAGCTGCTGACCTTCAAATAGAGAGACTCACTGAGTAGATCTAAGTCATCTTCCTTTGGCTTTAGAGGAACTGTGCTAATATATATTAAAAAGTAGATAAAATATTAATTAACAAACACAAGATATTTCACTTACAACTGCATTTTCCCTCCCAGGCCTAATTTTCATTACACAACTTATTTTAACTTATCCAAGCAAATATCAGATAGTTATTTAAGGACTAAACATTAGAGTGTGCAATTTATGAACTAACCCCTCAGTCTTCTGTCACTGTTGTTTTCTTCATTTAAATCAGAGTCATCAGTGTCTGGCTGCAGCAATACGGTGACTAGCTTTTTTTCCCATTGGGAGGATGATTCCCTCTTTTGATTTAAGGGTGAAGTCGAACGTTTAAATGCACAAATATCAAAAACCGGAAGCAAATTGGTGGTGATATCATTTCTGAATGAGTGTACCATTCACAGGAAACACTGCAACTTGTCGTTTTGTAGTGTAACAGTCACACAGAGAGAGGATTACCAGACCCAGAGTGAAGTGACCTTTGAATAGAGAATCACCATTTAAAATTCAGTGTAATGCAGGACTAAAACTAGCCTAAGCTGTTAATATGTACCCTAATGGTCCAAGTGTAGGAAAGGACCATTACTGTGACTGCTCAGAAAGAGGCCACAGATTTTCTCCAGAGAAGCTGATCTTCTGGGCACCTGTGATGAAAGCAGAAAACCCTCATGCCAATCTCTCACTGGGTGGTGTTATCTAGTTCCCAAGTGACCTCACTGTTATTTTGGTTGCTGGACACAAATAGTGCAGCAGTTGCACTGCCTGTGGTCCTTGGGGATTTATTGCTTTATCCTCTAATTCCTCTTCTTTTCAAAAGCATGGAAATCACCGGTCATATATTCATTTCTATTACGTGTCCGAGCACTTATTACGATAAGTGCAGAGGTCAGTTATATTAGTGGGGATACTGTATATGGAAAAATAATTTGGTTCCGAAGTGCTGGTGTGAAAACAGACCCTCGCCTAGTTGATCCCTAACCTCATGTGAGTGCTAATAGGACAGGGATACAGGAAATTCAAGGGTGTGTGTGCTTTGTGTATATAAACAGAATGGATGTCATGTCCAGGCATGAAGCCATCAAGTGGGCAGCAAATGGAGTAAAGTAATTTCCCCCTGAGCTCTAAGATATCCAAACATCACCTGCTAACCCTGACCTGTGGAAATTGAAATGAGAGGTTGGTGGAGTGAGAGAAGGAACTAGCATGTTTTAATGTATCTGTATTTAGTCTGAGAGACAAAAAGAGAGAAATCGGCAAGGGCAATGGAAGGGTGATCTACAGTATATGTTGGGATCACACACTGACCATATTTACTGTCTCTCCAAAAGTTAGATGAGAAGATCAATACGACTCTCATTTCTGTGCGTTAAGTACAGAGCTAGAGCTGTGACGTGATTAGCTAGCTTATAGCTTACTGGAAGCAGGGGGAAACAGCTAGCCTTACCCTCTACAAGGTTAAAAAATCCACCTACCAGCACCTCTAAACCTAACTAATTAACACGCTGTATCTCATTTGTTTAATTTTTACCCTAACATTAATGTTCAAACCTCATTTTGTGGTTATAGGCGCGAGAGAGAGAGAGAGAGAGTTTATGTGTAATATTTCTTTGCCATGGGGTGAATGGATATTCTGTAGTTACACTGAGTGACTGCGCAACAAATTGTCGTTTTCCCATTTGTCCGTAAGAACACATTAAACAAACAAGTTTCAACATGCTAATTTGTTAGCTTTAGAGCTAAATCTATGGATAAACGGTGGATAAGAATGTTTCCCAAAATGTTGAACAATTCCTTTTAGACTGTGCTTGCGTTCATGTGAAATAGTGGTGAACAGTAAGAGATGTATTTAAGAAATAAGAGGGGTTAGATAATAATACAAGGATTACTTGATGTAATTATGTCCCCATCTTAAATGTACAAGCTGAAAACCTTGTGTTTAGCCTTTTCACCAATGACCTATTCAAACTGCAACTTCCCAACATGGAGAACAAAACCTGAAAGTCCACGATATCCCATTTCTGCCATTTACATTTCAACTTGGGACATTAGACAGCCCTTTTAGATTTCAAATCACGGTTTAAAGGGGTGTTGTACTTTTCAACTGTATCATCACAGTTAAAGCTCAGCTGTGTGTTTAAATGACCAGTTTTAGCTAGTTTTAGATTTGTGTGGTCTATCACAGTGAATATCAAATTTGCATCAATTACTGACAAAGTCATGTAATCACTGTGAGGTAATAAGTTCAAATCTTTAATGAGTCTTCTAATACATATTCTTATTGTACAGGAATGAATGGAAACACATTCAAGTTTCTAAAACCTAGTAGCATGGTTTGCATTTAGTTAGCTTTGATATAATGTACATTTAACTTGTTGTAAATGGACTAAAACATGCCAAAACCACTGGTGTGGTCCTTTAATAAATTTCATTACCATAGATCTGTGTCTAAAAAGTAAACGTCTAACATGATTAGTATATTGCATTTCGGCTTGCATTTGCATTTAGCTTTCATTTTGGAGATGATACCAGTTTAAGCCATTGAACTGTTAGGTAAGTTAGCTGAACAATATATTCAATTACTCATCACATATTACTCACTGAAAAAAAAGGTCAGTCAAAGGTCTCTGTAAACAACTCAATTCTTGACACCCACATGACACACCTTTTCTACTCAACATGCGTAGAAAATAAAAAAGGAGACATTGTGGTGGCAGCCAGCCTACAATTTGGAGGTATTTACTGACCATCAAAAGCCAGTGTAGCCATGGTCACTTTGTGCGGCACTCCAGAAGATCCATTCTCACGGCGAAGCTGTGGGGTTCACACACTCCAGCTCTGCACAAAACCAAGTGATTGCTTAATGTAGGCTTCCAATTCTTCTCCTAGAAGCTAGTCGCCTGCCCCCACCTGCAGCCCCTGCACCAAGCTAAACACGTTTCAATCCGTCTGTCCACCGAACACAGAGGGACAAAACTGATACCAACCCTTCATCAAACTCCTGAGTAACCAAGTCAACCCCCTAAAATGCTGAAGAACGTTACTGGGATTAGTATCTGAATTTCAGATTGTAAACCCTTTCACTACTTGTTTCTTTAAAAAAAAAAAAAAAGTAGTCACGTGTAATATGCTTTAAGTTATGTGCTAATGCCCAGCACTGGTCAGTAATAACACTTATAAAGCAAACAGAAAAAAAAAAAGAGTCCAGACCAGAGCCATCTTTACCCATGACCTCACACACAGGGCTCCGTGTCCCTGATGTTATGTGTATACTATTAGTGGAGCAGAAGAAAGATCCAAGGACCCCCTACTGGACTGTCATCAAATCTCATGAGTCATTGCCCACTTAAAGTTCACAGCTGTTAATATCCCAAATATTAGGCAGCTGTCTCCCGCTTGGCCTGTGACACTTATCACTACTGGATTAGTCCACTAGGTGACACGAGAAAATGCAAAGCCCTGCAAAGTGAAACGGTCAGCATTTTGACTTCTGGTCATACTTGGAGTAAAACATGATGAGTGCTGGGGAGTTGTGTGGCGTTCAGTCATGGTATGGAGACATATCAGGTGGCGGATCGATGTCTGTCACGCAGTAAGTGCTGGCATTTGATGTCAAAATGTTTCCTCTTGTCGACGGCCCTGGCCACGATGAAGTGTATTAAGTGAGTAATCCCACATTGACATTTTTTTAAAACCGATTTTTCCACTTGCTGGGAAAACAAAAGCATTTTTCAGGGGAAAAAAAAAAAAAAACCCAACACTTACCGGTGTGGAATGTGAGAATAACGTTGGGAGAAATCTGCGCCCACCAATGCTGTCGCTGGGGTGGATGCGCGATTGCCGGCAGACAACTGCAGAAAGGTTTCTCCCTGAAACCTAATCACTCAGGGACAGTCACATGACTTGTGTAGCAGGCGGCAAGTTGTGAGTGGAGTCACGGTGGATACTTCCTGGGCGTGAAACGCTCACATAGCTTCTGTTTAGGTCAACATTTATGAGTATGATGTCTCATTACAATTTATGACCCCCCCCCCCTCTCGGTGTCTGATCTTTTTTAAAGTCAATTTTGGCATTAAACATGATCCCACTTCGCTTGACTGTATGAGTTGTCTCCCCATTTTAGAGTAATTGATACCATCATGTGATTAATTATATTTGCTCCAGTCCTTTCCCTTTTATACCCTTCATGCATCCCAAAAACGCACACATGCAGCCCTTCTTTCCTCTCGTGTCTGTATCCCCACGGTCCTTATTAGCAGTGGAAACGTAAACAAATCCTGGTCTTCAAACAGAGCCAAACATGTGAATGGCTCTTGAGGGGATCAGCTGAGTGGTCACAAACTACAGACGAGGGAGTTTGTAATGTTCTGCATATTTGGAATCAGGCTGTTGCTTCCAAGGTGAAACCCATTTGCTGACTCACGTATGGTAAAAATCTGGGCTGCAAAAAAGACACAGAGCAGAGAGAAAAGAGGAGGCCGTTTAACACCTCTGTCGTTGTGAGCTGCTATTTTCAAATGGTAGAGAACACTCTGATACGAACAAAAATGACTGGGTAACACTTAAGAATTTGGTACACAAAATATTGAGTCATTACCAACAAAAGCTGAGTGGTAATTGATTAATCTCTAGTGTCTGAGTTACTCTGAATGGGACTACATAGTAGATATGATAACTTACTTCAAAACGCCATGTTACTAAAAGAGTGTACAATTTGTTCCTAGACATCCGAATCTACAACCTGAGCAGGTTGTTAATGAGTCATTCCTGATTAACTCTGAAACAGCTGTTCAGTGACACAAAACAAATAACTATCATATCAGCACTTAAAATTGCAAAGTTGGCTCATCAGGGATGAGATTTTTTTTTGCAGAGGCTCAGGAAATTTGGCCCTTCCAGTAAAGCTATGGTCCAGGTTTACACATCTGTTATAGAGAGTGCGCCAACTTTCTCGGTTCGGTAGACCTACTACTGCTGTAACAAATTAGAGAGGAAGGCATTAGAGAAGATGGTTAAGTTTGCATCTAAAACGACTGCCCCCTCTCCCAGATCACTCTCCTCAATTTACGAAGTTAGGCTTCACCAGAAAGCCTAGAACATTCTCGCCCAGCAGCTCCGGTCTTTGGAGAAAATGCCCTCTGGGAGGAGGTTCAGACAACTCTGCTTTGAATCTCATTCCCTGAGGCTGTTCGGCTCTTGAATGGTCAAACTCTGGCACATTGAGGCGCCTTGTGGTTTTAGATGGTTGTCTTTGTAATTATTTGATCTTTGCGTATTTTTAATAGGTTTAGGTTCAAAATGTATCGTTTTTAGCTTATTTTTTACATCTCCGCTACTTTGTGTATTTTAGAATGTTCTCATGTATATGGTTTTATTATTGGCGTGTTGTGTTGAGTGTATTTGTGTCTGTCCTGTTGTACTGTGAACACACTAAGGCAAATTCCTAACAACAGTTTGTTGTAGTGGCAATAAAAGTTAACTTAAACTATTTTCAAATTAATTAGATATTGGTGTCCACCTGAGAAATATACTGTACTTCCTATTTATTTACCATTACTTACCCTTTTTGTGTCTATGTGTAATGTGAAAGGGGTCGCTCGTAGTGAGGAACCCACAGAGCATTATCACCTGACTCTGCAGTTTCCATCAGCTCTCTGGAGCATAACATGTTTCAGCTATTTGTTCAGTCTTTCTCCTCTCACCAACCTTGTTTTAAGACGTGGCTGGGAGCCATTTTTTGTCAGTATTGTCATTCTGTGAGTAACAGGTTATTAGCTAAAGATATAACAACTTAAAAGGCCTTAATATGTCAAATGTGTGTTCTCAGGTGCAAAAAAAAAAAAAAAAAAATGCAGCTTTGGTGTAAAACCAGTAACAGGATAATTCAAAAATAGTAGCTATAATGAGTAACTAACATGTTTGTGATTAGAATTGAATGAGCATTCATTGGTTTGTGCCCCTTAGCGCCAATCAGTCAGGAACAACTAATTAAGAAAGTGTCAAATATGTAGATTCACAGATTTCTAGTACCAAACTGTTAGGTATGTTTCATTAACATACTGTGTCAAAGACTGTTCTCTTTTGTACTATTATCTAGTGTACGGTCCTCGAGCTCAGAGTTATTTGGGAACCTAGTGATGCTTTAATTATCATTTCGTTCCCAATGTGTTCCTCACTTGTCCCATGGTAAGTACTCAAAATTCTGTGAGCTGATAGCTGCCTTGCACAATCCTTCCTTGCTTTTTCCTGTAGTGTAATGACCTCAGCATTACGAAAATAAACAATGACCCTGCCGTGAAAAGAGGATATCGCAATACAGGATGTGTATTTGTGAAAGCGGCAAGATCTCCTCATTTATTTACAAAACTGTACAATTGCAAACCTTGTGGTTTCATTTCATTCAGGAAACGGAAATCTTTTTGTTCCCTGTCAATCTTTTTTTTGTTGTTTTGCCATAATATGATGATTCATCAGTGAGACAGTACTCAGGAGAGTGAGGAGTGAGTGCTACTTTGACGTTGTTTTACAGCTGTCTGCAGGGCTAAGACAGACAATGCCTCGCTCAGTGGGAACAGGAAAGAGGTTGACAGACCACTGTGTTTAAAGGGCACTTGGAATTCAGTGGCTTATGAAGCTTCGTTGTGGCAATGGGGGATGGAAGCTTCTTTTTTTGGGGGGGGGGCTTAAGCTGCAGTGCAAGCCAACACAAGTCTCAGGTGGCCGAGCTCCTTGATCACTGCACCATGAGAACCACCTGAACGGTCACAGAAGGGGGAGGGTGGGAGCAGAGATAGGACAGACTGGGGAGGTGTGGCCAGTATGTTATGGTAACTGCTTCAGTGACACAGTAACCTGTTATCTACACCCCAGTGACTTTTTCATTTATGCTCAGACGATTCAAAGTCATTGCACCACGCAGACTATAGTACAACATTAAGCGTTCAATACAAGTATTTATCTTGTTGCAACACAACACCTGCTATGTAATGCTATACAGTATTTCCCTAAGCTCTGTGGATTGTCGCGATGAACTTGTTGTCAAACAGAACTACAAAAATATACTCTGATGCATTGCAGTTTTTGGGAAACCCTCGTGAGGAACCATTCTTTGTGGTCATGTTACAATCTGTGTACCTCTCAGACGAGCAAATATGCATCACAGAAAGCAGAGGTTGCAACACTGAAAGGAGTGGCTGGTGAGAACAAGGCCCTGATGTATATCAGGAGGTATAGATCACTGTTATGACTGGAGAGTTCAAACCCACTGAACCATGAGATTGAGAGTGGCTCTGGAGCTGTTTGAGCTCTCAGGCCTACGCTTTGCTCAAGTTTGGGGTAAAACGGGGGGGGGGATTCGAACCCTGGATGATAAATCACCTGACATGTCAGTGTAAGAGCTTCCTCTGCTGCCTTTAGTGAGAGTGTACAGTGGGAATAACTGAGCAGTGCTTCGTACAGTAATTGTTGGAGAGTGCCAAACATATCTGGGCAGGAATCTCTGATACTGATTTTCCTAATGCCGATTCAGTGTAATATAATATGTTAATGTAATGACATGATATTTTTGTTTCAGCTGTATTCAAATGGGTCAGCCACCCTCTTTAATTTCTTTATCAAGTCACATTGTATATTTCCCTACCAATTAAAGTGGCGAAGTAAGATCATTTTAAGCAAAAATGGAGTAACAGCACGACATTGCCATGGCATAAATGAGTGTCAAAACAAAGCATTGAGTAAATGATTGACCAAGAACAAAAAGATCAACCATGGAAACCTTGAAGGGGAATAAAAAAACCATAAAATCAAATGTACATACTTGATGCATGATTTCCACTGATGTCTGGTTCACCACAATTGATTGCTCCCATTAGAGACAAACCCTTGGCTACATTTTTCACATACACACATAGCTGGGGCATTCTCTAGGTATACCTCTTTCCTTGGGCCAGCTGTTAATCTAAAAACAGGTGCAAGCATGTAAAATAGACATGCATTTACATCTACACCTGTAGTGGATACTTTAATCTAGAATGATCGGCAGTGAGGTGCAAAATTAATATAAAATGCAGGATACAAAGTTAGGATACTAACCTACAGCAAGCTGTAGCAGGATAGGAATTGCTAGTATCAATGCCACACTGCGTCTTAAAATCCTACCGTCTTTATATGTTAATTACTTAGATATTAAACTTCTTAACAATGGGGAAAAAGCCAAGACCTCACTCATTTGTCCTCCTCTCACCAAATCTTAACCTCCCGTTTCCTCTGACCATACAGGGTCAACTGTGACCAAGGGCCAAGCAAGGAAGAGGGCCGGTCTAGAATATATCATTGCTTATTTAAGACACTGAGACAGTTAAACATGTGGAAACCAACAAACCCTTGACGGGCGCTTTGTTACTAAGACATTGCTGTTTGATCTGTGAAGCAATGACCTCAATATGTGGGCAGTTAGGAGCTACCCGAGGGCATAACTTCCTGCTGCGTTTGGTTCGAGACATACGTTTAAGAAGTGGAAGTGTCACTGGCTTAATGGGGACTGATGCACATTAGTGCTCTTTATAACCATCACTGCCAGTGCAAAAGACAGATTGGGCCCTTTTGCGATGGGAGCACGCTCCAGATTCGGGGATTCAACGATGTATAAAGGCCTAAGGCAGAAACTGACTCTGTACATCTGGCAGAAATTGGGCAAGTTTCATCCATTAACCATGGCATCTGTGGAGCATTAATGAGTATGTGGGTAGCAACACTCACCCCAAATAAGCTACCCAGTGCAGTCATTTTGCTAACTGTAAAATGTTGCTGTAGGTGATAAAAGCCAGTTAGTGGCTAGGTGGGTGAAGTGAAGTTAAAGTGATAGCTCGAGGCCTTGGCACCAGTGTGCCAACCAGCACATGATCCAAAAGGTAATCTCCCTGCAGTGGCTTTTTATAGTCTGAGAAAGCTGCACATCTGGGGCTCATCATTATTTTCAGCCAGAAAAGTTTACTTTAAGCGTTTCAGAATCCTTTCTCATAGAACAGAAAACATATCTTTGAGCTCACCGTTTTTAAAAACAAATTTAATTTTTTAACTATCACCAGAGAGTTATTGGTCAGATCAAACATTAGCAAATTGTATACCCTGCTTTTGGACTGACAATTATACTACAAACATTTTTCAAACAGTATTTGTCTCTTTTTAAGACCTTTATCGCTGACACTGCTTTCTATAAAGCTATATGGAAATATGCCTTTCTGTCAAATTCAACTCTTTTTGAACATTCTCACTTATTGATGAAAGAACAGTGACAGTGGTTTAGTAGAATGAATAGCCTCACATGAGGCTCGGAGACTGAATGAATAACACATCAGGGAGGCATCAGACGACCTACAGTGGAGCGATTTTGCTCAAAGTAACAATAACTTCATCTCAGGAGCTCTGAAATTCAGATGCGGCTTAGCAAGCCTGACTTGTGCATTTGAATTGATTATATCCATCCTTTTATGCACATTGTCAACTGTAAGAAAATGGAATGTGTGAATCTTGTTGTTTTATTAGTTTGAACTGTTTCCAGATGTGCTTTCTGTTTTTTCTCTTTTTTTTTTTTGCCTCGGTTCAAGTTCATTTCGTAAGGTTTCATCGTGGCAGATGTTTACACATTTACTGTAGAGAGAGATCCCATAGATCGATCATGATGAGGAAACTCTGAGATGCATGGATTTTTCTACAGAAGAGTTAATCCATTAGATAAAATGCTGCATAAAATATTAAGAGAAAAAAAAGATACGTGGTTTTGTCTCATATTTTATCTGTGAACTCCAGCATATTAAAATACAACTAAACTTGAAGCTGTAAACCAGAGCAGTTTGGTCTACCACTGACCACGCCGTGATTTTAGCTGAAATGTGTCCATGAAACCACTAAGTTCCGAGAAAGAAAGACAGAGAGAGAGAAAAGAGAGAGAGAGGAGTGAGAGAGACACCTTTTAAAAGTAATAGCCATGACTTGGAGACTCGATGTTTTGTGTCAGAGACAGAGCTTACAGGATCCAAAAGTGTTTCCGGTGAGCCTACCGAGTCTAATTACTCACAATGCTGTGACATTAGTCTTCAGAGGACATGAAAAACAAGTCTTTTCACACGTCCATCAACTTTGTGTCAGACTTTACGTGCCCGAATCATTAGCGAGACGCTGACCACATCATGGCCAAGGAAGTCTACTTCCTCCATAGATGACAGTGAGGAATGGCTCATAATGCCCTCTGTGCTGATTACTCTGTACTTTGGGTGCCTAATATTTTCCCACGAGTTATAATTACAGACTACTGTGGATACATTTATAAAAGCCGGAATAAGACATGATATGTATGATACAGGCCTAACAGTATTAAATTCAAACTCATATCATAGTCCCTATCTGTGTTGCCAGTATTAAGACTATCACAGATACCAATTTAGACCAGAGTGTAAGAAGCTTCTACACACTGAGTTCCCTGTTCACTAGGTACACACCTGTGCACAGTACCTGCATGCAGTGTAGTCCCATACATCAACCCTCAAATAAATCCTTCCTTTATAAAGCCCATTATAGTTGGACTCCTCTTGATCTCTTTTGTCTATGCATAAAAACACAAACAACAATGACACAGTGACTTGACCCAATACCTCTCTGACAGTTTCAATAAAAGCTGATTCTGATAAAGTGTTATGTTGTTATATACAGTCAGTTATAGCCCAACTTATGGTAGATTTTTGAGGTCAATGCTGAGAGTTAAAATATTTGATATGCCGGGCTGATATTCTTTTTTGCTTAAAAATAAAATATAAACCAACATTTCTAATGAGGATCCATTAAATTTGTTAATTAAAGAGCTGTTGACCAAGCTATGTACTGAGTGGGACATTTTACTGTTGAAAAATAAACCTGTCAGCAAAAATGTTGGGAGTGTTACGGGAAAACTGTAATCGACTACTCATTACATATTAATCACCGAAAAAGTAATCAAGTAATTAATTACATGACACGCTACTTTTGTGACTCAGCTCAGTCAGAGCTGCCTTAAACAACCGCAAATCCTCGACACTTACACATTGAATTTTCTGTAGGTGTAGAAAGAGAAAATGAGACATTTATGCTTTAACAAGCAGCCAGCCCGTGTTTTATTTACTGACCTGCAACAGCTAGCTTGATGTTGGCCCAAGTGAAGCCTCGGGGGTTCGCACACCCTCCAGCTCTGAACAAAAGCAGCTGATTTCTCATTTCCCCATCAAAGTCCCGCTGAGACAGTGGAGAAAAAAAAAAAAAACAACCTCCCAACAGAGTGTCACTGGGATTAGTAAATGTGATGTCATTTGTCAATTTCAAACTGGAATCCCTTGCAGTACACTACTGAAAAAAAATGATCACGTATAGGGAGCTGAAGCCAAGACCTCACATCTGGGCTAGCCGCTGTTCCGCTAGTTTCCGTAACTCAATGCGGTCTCTCATTCGGCATTTTACTTTCATGGGTCTCTATGAAAAGATGAAGCGTGTGCGTGGGGTTTACTTTCCCTTTTCCGAGACAAATCTGCTTCCACTACAGCAGTCGCTCAAAGAAAACTGAAACCTTCCTGATTCTGATATATTAAGCAGCGACTACTTTGCGAGCATTCGAAAAAAACCCCACAGCTCTCCTGATCGAAACTACATGTGCGGCAGCGCGGGTAACTAGCGTCATTGTGACCTGGTTTAGTCCAAGTCCATAAAACTCACCGGCGCTCTCCTCCAAAGTCGTACTCTAAACTTTGTAGCCGTGATCACCGCTGTCTAAAAAACGTCTGCGGCATTCAGTCCTCTCTGCCCCGCTGTTATTTCGGACATGTCCGAACTAATCGCAGCCCCCTCGACTCGCCCGTGGACTCGTCTCTTCTGCCGAGCTGTGATGTTTAGCCCGCGAACATCTGAGGCTTATGGGAGCTGGTGTTCGTTAAAGGCTGCTGAAAAACATAAATACTGGATAAACAACGATATTAGATTGTTTACCCAGGACTTCGGGTGTCTCATCGGCTCTCCACTGTGGTAACACATTACTGAATAGTGCGTTGCTGCTTATCGGTGCTCTCTGGTGGACAAACTATATAATGGAGACACTGTTTCCAAATGACCTTGTATCTTTGGTGTTTCTGTGCTGCGTTTTTTTTTTTTTGTGTGTTACTCACTGGCTGCGATTTTGCCCAAACCGATATCATCAACGACAAGTTAATATCGGGCGGATTTATTGACCCATTCGGCCGATATAGGTCTGGCCAATATATCAGTCTAGCTCTACAGTCTAAAGCTTGAAACCAAATATGAACTCACAAGTTACCACCTCAAATGCATCACAAGTCTCTGGAATAGCCTTGTAAGCCCTTTATTTTAATAATTCTTATCATAGGGGAGTTTGAACAAGGTCAGTTTAGTATTGCGGGGCATAGTCTCAGTGTCTTCGATAGCGTTATTCGCCTCTTACGTTGGCCGAGGACAGACGATTCTGTTGCTTGGGCTCATTTTCGCGTACCGAGCTGGCGCTCTAGTTGATTTCTAGGCTTCTTCCAGCCTGCCCCGTGTGTGGTGGTCGAGGCGCCCTCACCATTGGCTCGGGGAGCCTATAGGGGCGTTGCTTTGCAGTCGGTGAGTGGTTAGGGTGCACGGGGTGTTCTAGGGATGGCTAAGGGAAAGCGTACTTGGCACTGATCCCTCCTTTCAGTATAGACTGCAGTTTACATTAGGCAGCATTTTTTTTTTTTTTTTTTTTTTTTGGTTTGTGTGTGTGTGTGTGCGTGTGTGTGTGTGTGTGTCAGGGGGGGGGATGATTGTGTCATAAATAGTTCGCGTTCATAGAGGGTAGTGGATGCATGTTTAGCAATGCGATGAGGCCAGTGCACTTTGCAAGACTTGCGCTGCAGAGAGCCTCCGCGGATCCCACGACCTGTTGCTGCTGACAAGCCGGGGGAGAGGGAGTGAGGGAGCAGGGAAGCCGCTCGGGAGAGACGGAGGGTACTGCCTTGGAGACGACAGCCCGGGTTTCTTCGCGGAGGGAAATCATGCAGTTTGCAATCTGGCTGGTTGGACTAATGTGTCATCTGTCAGCACTCGCCCGGGACACTTTGCAGTACCGATTGCACCCAAAACAAGGTAGCGTTCCGTTCTGATTTGTGTGTAGGCTTAAGTGATACGGTCGGAGGTGTTTTAGCAGAAGTTTGGGGTGTCTGAGAGAGATGCCTGTTGTACAGTGGGATTGGCAGGGCTGCAGCTGCATCGACGCAGTGCTGTTAGTCCCGCTACTTTGTCTCGAAATCTCAGCTTTCCCTGACTTTGTCCCCTCTCCTTTGCAGAGGGCTTCGTCAAGCAGCTGTCATCGTACGAAATCATCACCCCGCTCCGTGTGAATGACTTCGGAGAATCGTTCCCCCACACAATGCACTACAGAAGGAGACGGAGAAGTTTGAATGACGACCTGTCGGGCTTGCGGGTTCACTACCGGATCGACGCGTTCGGGGAACGCTTCCACCTCAATCTGACCGCGGACTCCGGCTTCATCGCGCCCTCTTACGCAGTGACACACTTGGGAGAGGAGCGGAGCGACGGCACGGACTCCTACTTCCACGACCCGGGCGATATGCGCCACTGCTTCTTCCGCGGACACGTCAACGCCGGCAGCGAGTACCCGGCCGTCTTCAGCCTGTGCACTGGCCTTGTGAGTATCGACTTTGTACTACCTTTTAAGCCCCTTGTCCTGGACGACGGGCCTCCACGCTACCTCCCGTCGTCCCACCCGTTCAGTCACCCCCCCCCGCCCATAACCCGCAGCTCCGGTGAAGTAAAGGGAGCGTACGCGGGAGCAAGCGGTGGTGGACTTGTGCCACCGAGGAGGAGAGCGTCCGACCCCGCATCTCACCGCCCGTGGGGGGGGGGGTGCGGCTGTTTGCAGAGTGCCAGTCTGGGCAACGCGGTGGTGTAGTGGGAGAGAATGGGGGCATCCACTCTGCCGAAGTGCTCTTGAGCAAGAGGCTCTGAAAAGCTCCAGCTAGGGATGCTGTTCCGTGACTGACCCCACCGGGTGAACACCGAGGGCAGGGCAAGCAAAAAAGACCGATTTTTTTGATAAAGGATCAGTCACTTCAGTAATTTATCAATCACAAAAGCCAAACATTTGCTATTTCCAGCTTCTCAAGTGGGACGGCTTGCTGCTTTTTCGGTTTTATATCACTGCACATTTAATATCTTTGTATATGGGACTCTGGTAGCTATGTGAAGATGCCACCTTGGGTTCTGGGAACTTGTAATGGGAGTTTTGTTTTTTTTTTAAATGTTTTTCACTTTTCAGAGAAGTAATTGGTTCATGGAAAAAATAATCATCAGATCAGTCGTAAATTAAAGTATTAGTTGCAGCCCCAAACAGACATGATCATTCAGTCTAAAGCAGCCGTTTGCTTCTTGATTGCCCTTTATCTTATCTTTTAGATATTATGGGGCTTTAATGGAGTTATTGGGTAATAATGAGTTCACAGCCCCATTATGCCATATGAGGATCCTGATGCCTAAGTCATTTAATTTGTGTGAGAGAATCTGATAAGTGTTGAAGGGGATGACTTCATGGGTCACATAAGGTTACCGGTCCAGGGGCAGGGGGTTGACCTTAGTCGCGCCGGCCGGATTCTGGTGTGGGGGGTGTTTGGTTGGCCACTGCGACACAGACAGGAGGAACATAGCCTGGGAGTCCCCCCCCCCCATCATAACCCCTATCAGTGACATAATCCTTATTTTAGATAGTTGCACTGTGTACAGTACCAGGATAGCATGTCGCAGAATAGGTGTCAGCTGCACTTTGAGGCTTTTTGAACCAGTACATTCACAGTGCATGTAGTGATTGTGCTCCTCCTGAAACCTGGCATAATGACTAAAATGATTGTGCATCATCTCTTAGTGGGGATTAACTCCCATTCAGTGTGGCTTTTGAGAAAATAGACCACCGCATAAAGTGTTTTGTCGTGTTTGTATAGCAATTTAAGACACGAGGTACGCTGGAATTATCAGGGTAATAAGCTTTTAATTGCCCCTCTGCCCAACTTTGATGTATGACTCGCTTATCCAAACATGTTTGCATCCTTTTTCAAGCAATCTTTGTTGCTTATCCGCATCATCACTCATTGAGAATGACAGGACAATGGAGACAGCACCAGAGGCTATTGGGTCATAAATGTGCCCACATCTGATCACTGCGGCTTAATGGCCAGGCACATTTTGTTGGGATGAGGTCATTAAGGAATAATTAAGCCCTAAAACAAAGGGGTCATTCTAGAAAAAGCAGGTTCCCCTTTCGTTTAGAATTGCTCAAAGCCTTCCCCAGGGGGGAATGGGGGTGGGGGTGGGAGGGGGTGAGGAGCTTTTGGCCTTTTCAAAGTGAGCTGTGACAGGCAGAAAAGAGGAGAAATGCTGTGAAGAGGAGACAACTGCCAATGGAGGTTGTGGGGAACTTAA
This sequence comes from Xiphias gladius, assembly GCF_016859285.1. NCBI lineage: Eukaryota > Metazoa > Chordata > Actinopteri > Istiophoriformes > Xiphiidae > Xiphias > Xiphias gladius. The sequence continues at coordinate 22,073,889 of NC_053407.1, read as the reverse complement.
GGATTGCTCACACTGTGGGAAATGTTAGTTCCTGAACCTGAACATAATAGAAGTGTGTTTTGAGTGACTCTGTTCTGGGAAATGAAGCTATCTTCATTCCAGCACCAAGTGATGTACCTCTGTGCAAAGAGCAGACTCATGACAACTTTATGTCCTATTTAACCTCACAGATTGACTGCTGTTGGATGACTCAGAACCCACAGGATTTGTGGACGAGTGTCTTTGCGGGATTTAATAAAACAGATGTGTGCCAACAGTCATTCCATCCATGTCATGAGTGTGACTTTGCTTCAAATAAGAGCCCCTCACTTGTAAGGTCCAGTTCAGCACCCGCTACTGAACAGCAACAATTGTGTCTGTCCAGACTTTTGCCAGATTTGCTGCTGAGCTAATTCTGGGAAACCCCGAACTATGCACCCCTCCATTGACTAAATGGAGCATTTGTCTGCTAAGGCTTCTGTTAACACCACATGAGAACTTTATAAAGGCTCAACCATCGTCATCCAGTTTAAGTTAACTCACCATAGATAGTGATTTACAATATACAGGTAAACATCTGCCAGTTGTGACACTGTATAAATCATTGATTACATTTAGATCAGATCCGATTTCGATCTTAGTTGTAGCAAAACTGCAACCTTCTCATGTTTAATTAAAAAGTACCTAAACTTCATGCATGAGTAATTAGACAAAACTTTGAAGTCTCACAATCAGTTGAGACAAAACTGAATGTTTTAAGACAGCTATTAAACTAACATGGACAAGAAATCCTTGAAGTGCTCCAAAAAGTAAATTCTAACATCTTTAATTCCATGACAATTGGGCAACATCATTCATCAACTGTCGTTTTGAAGCTTAAAACAGAATATTGGTTTTACCGATGGGATGGTTCATATGACTTGATATAACATAATTTTATGAGATCTCAAGTCCACTAGGAAATGTCAGCAAATTTTGACCCTCCAGATTCAATGTTTTTTTTGTTTTGTTTTTTTTCACTTTCGAGGAAGTATGGTATATACTTGCAAGACAACTAATCCTTCACTCTTTGAAAGGTGGAGAGGAAAGGTACACATACATTTTGTACACGTTTTCCATATCCGATTCATGTTTTCCATTGTCAAGCGTCCATCACTTGTGGGGATGGTTATGGAGTAATGCTGCCTTAAAGATGACATTCCAGTGTCCAATATCCTGTTTAAGTGTGTGCATGAAATTACCATACAAACACCATTGTGCCTCATGGCCGAGTGAGCTAAGAAGCTTTGTGAGGGACCGAGCTGCCAAATCAATATTAGCATTCCTCTGTCAGCAGCTCTGTCCATGTATGATGATGTCACTCCTCCCAGTGTCAGGTCGTGAGGGGAAATGCATTTTCACAGTTATAACAAGCACTCCAACTTAACAGGTGTGAATTGGTTTACTGCAGTACGATGACTTACCTTAGCATCAATAAATGTATACAAGGCTTAAAATATCCCACAATTGTCCTTGATTCTCATGGTTGCAATTTCACCAATGACTGACAGTGAAATATTACAGATATTCTCTGACCTTTCTGAGTCAGCATGTTCTTTCCATGTGCTCCTGCCAAAAAACAGAACTTGTTCAAAAGCATGGAAATAATGTGCACAGTGGTGCTCAGGGGCAAAACAGAATGACTGCAATTAGACCTCCACCTCTTTAAAGGAAGCTATGCCCCAATCTGTAAACTAAACCTACACAAACACAGTACAGTGTGCACACATGCAAGCACACGCTTACTCATACCAAAACCATCAATGACATCTCTTTTTTTTGCTCTAGATTGGAACTTTTACGACACAACATGGTGAATACTTCTTGGAGCCTCTTTTAAATGCTGCGGGGGAGGAATATGACGAAGAGCACAACAAACCTCATCTTGTCTATCGACATGAGAGGAAGAGGAACATCTCGAATACCTCCACCAACACGGAGCCCTGTGCTGCCTCAGGTAACAGACTACTGACTGCCTAACTATACTCTCTGTAACCACTGTCTGTCTGATTTTCACCCACAAACACTTACGTCCTGATGACCTGCATTCACTTTCTGAGCCATGGCAATAAACACTGCCTAAAATGTAAATTATACTCAGTCATGATCTTTGGCTTGCAGGATACCCAAAAGATTTCAGCCTCGATTAAGGGGTGTTACCGAAACTCCTCAGCTTAATTGAGCTCCAGCACCGCCTTGTATTTTTACTTGTGTTCTGCTGGAGCATTCAATCCCAAGTCTGTGGCAGGAGCTCTGGGGGAAGGAATAATTAGTTTTTTTTAGTTTGCAGTTGCGATGAAAAGAACTGGAGAGGTTTTCCGCTTGGGAGGCTGCTTGAAAGTTCCCCCGATTTCATTAGAATTTTTATGGTAGAGGCCTTTAGGTGGTGGAGAGGCCCTCAAGAGAAAGCACGGTGACCAAGTGGAGTTCACTATGATCGAATGCCTTAGAGTTGTCCTCGCAGGGAGCTCCGTGGGCGGCTTTTGTTGTGGGATGTGATAAATCTTTTATGTACAGACCGCTTGATTTGCTTGTTGTCTGAACCCTGCCATTGTTGCCTGGTGGTGGCCATTGTGTGTGGCGGCAGTTTAAAGAACTTGGACTGACCTGATGGGCCAGGCCAATACCCCCTTAATATGCTTTGCCCTTTCACTCATTCAGCCTGTGTGTGGTAAACAGAGGCTGAGAAATCTGGAGGGTCTCTCAGCCCCCACTCTGAGGCACTTTTAAATATACTCTCCCTTAAGAAGTGGGTGAGTGTAGGCTTGGTGAATGACACCGGACTTCTAATGTCCCAGGAATATCCGTTGTCATTCAATTGTTTATGTCTATGTCTGTTATCATTTAATATCTACTTATCCTGATGAGACACAGTGAGACACATCCTGACTTTTCATCTCATAACGTTAAAACATAAACCAATATAGTCCTTGTGGGAATTAGATTCAGTGTACAGCAGGAGCTAGTAGGGAGGAAGATGCATATATGGATGTGACACCTGTAGGGCTTCATCAAAGGGCAGCAGGTAAACAATGAGCAGGAGGATTAAAAGAACCTAGCGGGGTTGGGTTAGGACTATGAGGTGTCCCAGGCTGCGGCTCCTCAGCTTTATCAGATAGGAACCTCTCCAGTTGCAGCGATAAATGGGCTCTTTGAAAGCCTCACCAAGCCAAGACTAACAGGCCTGTCCTGTCTTTTTATGGAAAGGAAGGAGTGCAGTAGACGCTGCTACTAGCAGGTTAGATATAAACACTGGCCTGGCGTGTGTCGTTCTGCTTGCAGAACACTTGTAGTTGCTGCTCTGGTTATGGATTTGGACATTTGCCTCTTGGTTTTGGACGTATGGGTTATACTCCTTGAGAAAATGTTTAGCTCTGTGTCCTGTGGTCTTATCCCTCTAGTTCTTCCTTTCCATTTACGCTACACATTGCATGTCTGTGCTGTATGTCTGTCTCTAAAGACTCTTTCTCTTCTTTATGTTCCTCATCAGACTAAATCAGTCTCTAAATATGGTGCTCCTAACCACAACCTAATTGCTGAGGGAGAAAAGAAGTGTCGAGACTCACAAGACCACCAAGTAGAATCCTTGTTAGCTGAAGAATTAAAACCTGGTACTCCTAGGAGCAGTATTTTTGGACTGTGCCCTTAAAGCTGAAGTTTGTACCCTTCTGTATGTTACAGCAAAGGTGATAGAGCATTTTGTGTAAACATTGTGAGAAGTTTCACTTTGTCATTACTGGATTGCAGTGAAACTCTAACTGGCTGTCCCAAGCTGATCAACATTTCTCAGTGGCAGATTATGAACTGTCTCTAACCAAACTAAGTGCACTGTTTTTATAGATAGTATATAATGAGTTGCCAGTAAATTAGCAACACATTTCTTTCTAACATTTTGTCAACCTCTAAAATATTACAAAACATTATAATTCAATGCAATTACATAGCACGACAATCTATAAAATGACTAAAGAATTTAATCAACATTTCTCAGAAGTCGTTATAAAAACTAAACATTCATAAGGGTACAATTTACCGTGGAGCTGTTGTACCTAATAAACTGGTACTTAGGGGTTAACAGAAGACATGCATTTGAATTCAGTTTAGTGCTTTTCAGTTTTCAGTATAACTCCCACAGAACCGGATTCAAGTTAAGAAACAAAAGTTTCTGATTTATCTCATCGTGTAAACCTGTATTGTTAGCGGGGTGCAGATTCCTTTCCCAGTACCTTCTCTCTCTGAGGAGCTATACGAGCACTCTTTGTCAGGGTCAGTCATCCTCTCTCTCTCTCTCTTTCTTTCTCCACTTTATGTTCCTATGAAGAGGACTCTTGTTTTAAATCAAAAGTGGGAGCTGGAGTTTAATTGCTAAGGGTTTTTTTTTCAGTTTTGGGACATTGAAGAGGTTTGCAGTTTTAGAGGCCTTGTAGGTCCAAATATTGTGCAAACACATGAAAAGGCAGAATGGCTAACAATGCGTCCAATCTGTTAGCCAGACAGCCTCTTCCCTCTGTAACGACTTTGTTTTGCAAGACTCATACTCACTGTGGTGACTATTATTTTTTATCTGCCTTTCTCTTTGCCGTGTCCCAAAAGAAAACATCTTTTTGAAAATGACAAAGATGAAACGTGCTGCGTTTTATCAAGCAGAACTCCAGGAAACAAAATGTGTATCAGCAGAGAGATACATCTGGTGAGATAAGCGTTTCCCTCAGATATGATGTCTTACAGTACTGCTCTGGTGCGCTACAGACACTGCCAAAAAAACAACTGGGACTTCTGTATTTAAAGGCAATAAGAGTTTCCAAAGTTTGTACAGTCTCTGCACACCTTTGCAAAAATATGTTGAAAGGAGAGGAAGGCTATTTTTCCACATAGATGAATTTAACACAGATGAAGTTTAGTTTTCAATTTTTCGCTTGTCCTCGGTGACAAGTACAAATACTTGACTTTTTCGCAGATGTGCCGTCACTACCCGTGAAGTGTCAGCAGTAGAAGTGTTATGATGAGGGCTTTTAAAGTGTTACCTTGATGGAAAATGATGTTTTGTTATTACAGCAGTCCTGACATGGCTATATACTGTCCTCAGCTGCTTTTCACCACTGTGTGTGTCCATGCGCTATTGATAAAGCAGCACACAGCATCATTCTATGTGCTGTTCAATGGATGAGAGTTTTAAATAGGTTTTAAATGCGAGGTGTAAGACTAACACTGTAATTAAGATATATAAGAGCAAATGAAATAATCTGCATAACTTTTGAAATTAGGCCTCTTTGACTGACATTGCTGGAAACTGTATCAGTCCTCTTTCTCTGTCAGCCAACCTGGGTGGCATCCCTGCTGTTTGGAATACCTCAGGAGAAGATAGCTGTTGAGGGGGTGATTAATGTTTTAAAGTCACAGTGTGGCATGTTGTGCCTGGTTCTGGCTTTTAAAAGCCTCAGGGGAAGAAGCTTAGCGGGCTCAAATCACAACACAGCTCCGACCTTAATGACACATTCTACAGGGCATCTGTCTCCGAGCTTGCATGTGAATCCCAGTGTCGTCCTTCGATAGAGATAGCCACAAGGATGAGGGTGGCTACAGATAGGGGCAGATTCTTCTCTCGTTCTCTTCCCTTTGCGCTCTAAAATCCATGTGAAGACAAGCAAGAGACGGAGGGAAAGGGAGCTGTGCAGTATCTCTTTCTCACAGTCACTGGCTGCGAGTCTCAAGCTGTGGGGCGTCATATTTTGTCTGAATTAGAAACAGTTTATTGAATACAGACAGCTTGACATCAAACATTAGCAGCTGAAAATCCAAACACCAGTGCTCCAGTGTTGGCTCCCAAGCTTTTCACCAGATTTCTTGATGGCTAACTGAGGGCAGCTGGGACAGTGAAGTGACTTCCTTTGATGCGGCAATACTTGGCACACATGGCATCTGTGCCCCCTGACCCTCAACACAATCATTGTATGGGAGTCCCCCCTTGGTGCCCACTGTGTATACATGGTAGTTCAAATGCTAGCATCAGGTTTTTGGTCAATGGGTTCATTTACATGGAAAAATGCCCTCCCCCGCCTGGGGTTTGAACTAGCCGACTTGAATCGCTGCCCGCTCTCCCTTTGCGCTTTCATGTATGTGAATGGAAGCACTTGTTGATTGTGACCTCACTTCCCTCTTTGTTTGGAGTCACTCAGTGGACGGGTGGATGTGACCTTGAGATTTTCCCCTCCTAGAGGTGCGTGGTTACGGGGCTTGCTGGCTTGTTTGCTGGGACTATGTATGTATTAAGCTCTTTGTTTTCCTCTTAACTCCGGCTCTTGACAGGGGTCAGGAAAGGTGGCCAGCCAGGGTGTGATGGACGGGTGCTGATCACTCAGACAACCTCTCTCACCTTTAGGGGTCTGGCTTTAGATGGTGTGGATCCTATGAATGTCAGATGGCTCCAAAAGGCTTAGGCTTCGTCTGTGCCCTCATGCCCCCTGGAGAGACTGAGCCTCCCCCATTCCAGGAAGTACCTATTGTTACTGGGGAAAAAAGTTTGTTTTGGGCTTTTGTGTGCATGCATAGATGTGGTTTGCTTGTGAGTGTGTGTTTGCATCCATCAGGGCAGCACATCATCTCCCTGGCCTGTCAATGGACCATGTATCTCACTGAGTATTGGGGAATTGCTGACTGAGTAGTACAGAGGAATTGAGAAAGGAGCTTCTTTCTTCATGTGTTTGAGCAGTCCTGGCCTGCGCTGCATGTGTCTGTCGGTCTTGCTCCATAGCTTGGCAGAGGCCCCTGTCTTTTTCTTGTGCTCCCACTGCCCGCCTTTCTCCTTTTACACCTGCTTCTCTAAAGTAGAATTTCTTCTGTCTTTTGATTGTCATTTTGAATGGACGCAACATTTTCTTTGGAACACCAAGATGATAATATTAGTCTTAATTTTCGAATGAGTTGATAAATCTCTTTTGCCATTTGCTGACTGCGAGTCCTGAACCAACGTGTGTATTAGTTCTGAGTAATGTGCAAGTTTTCCCCTCAGGCATGATGCTGTGCCCCATCATTGCCTCATATTTCATAACACTACATGACAATGATAGTGCAAGCAGCTAATAATATGGTCTTTTGCACTCACTGTCATCTGACTTTAAGATAACAGATACTCTGGACAGGGCCGAACAGGGCTGGGCAGCTATAGACAGTCTATAACTTTAATAGCTGCCATGTGTCTGCCTGCCCCGAGGCCTCAGCCTCATTGAACCCAATGTGTTGTGTTGTGTCGGGAGTTCCCGTGACAGATTCCAGCTGGGGCTATTTTCTGCCGCTGTCTACTGTCTGGGCATTCTTAGCAGATGGCGGCTGATTGGAATGGATAGAGCAACTTGAGTGACAGTGTCTGACTGCATGGTGGCATGGGTGACGGTAAGGGGTGAGAGGGGGTGACAGGTGAGCGACGGTTTCCTACTGAGGTGGACTGGGGAGAGGCATTGGCCAGTGAAACATTAGTGTCATCGCCTGGGGCTCTGGCTGTTTATCACCAAGGAGGCCAGACATCACTCAAAAACTGCGGACCTACTTTGGCTTTGTCAAGGCAAAACAATTGTTGAAACTGCTGTTTCGGGGTCTTAAATAGGTTTTTGGTTTGTTTGAAAATATGGTAGATGTAATGCATCCATATTGACTGTACTGGAGGAGCGATACCTATTATTCCTATTAACTTACCGACTTCTACAATTTCATTGACTATAGTCACACTTGGTTTCCTTTTTTCTTTGTTTACAAGCTGTATAATCTGAGACATATGCTGCATATGCTGTTCTTAATTCTGGTTTAATCAACTTGGGTCTCATATTCATGGCTTGCAGCTTAGCCATCATTTCGGTTATGATAACATTTACTCACCAAAGTAATTGCTGAGATCTGGTGAAGTTTGAAGTCTGTAAAGTTTGATGACATTTGGCAGCCATCAGCCAATCAGAAAGATTGTCTAATATCAAGTGTATTTTGATGCAGATCCAGATCCAGATGAAGATTTAGAAACAGTTTCTATTATTCAAACTGCAAACTGAAGAGGTTCGTGCAGCCTTGATGGAGATTGGTGGAGGATGAATTTCTTTACTTTTAAAACTGAATGACAGGGGCATCTTAGTTTGAAAGAGACAAAGGAAAATACTCCAGGCCCATGGCCACCATAGGAGTCCAGAACCATTAGTAGTGTTTTGTCTCCTCAAAGGAGGGCTGCTACTCCAAACACATTCTTTAGCTGACCACCATGCTGTCTTTAGCATTTCTCTGAACTGAGAATATCAACTGAACTCTGAGAGCACTGTAAGTGTACAAAGCCCACCTTGTTCCAATGAGGTCAAAAGCCACGCCACTTCACTTTTAAAAGCCTTCTTCAGCAGCAACAATTAGCTGCCTTTGCTTCTCTCTGTCTAGCCACAGAATTGCACTTAATTGTGCCTCTGTCTGCAGGAGTGTCAACATTTTTCCCACTCAAGTTGTACTGTCAGTGAAACTGCAGTAACTGGAGTGCCTGACCTCGTATAGAAGTTGCTACCTATAGTCAATGTAAGGTATACTGTCTATTTAACCGGCAACCGGGGAAATGTGGTGCTTCAACTCTCAGCAGGCCATTGTAAAAGAATTTTAATTAGTTCAACAATGAAATGTGTGTTCCCCATTGTTGGGCCCTTGGCATTGACACTTTTGACAGAGAACTGAAGGGGGATTAAAGAGCAGCTCTATTATCTAGGTTGGACGGTCTGCATGTATATGAATGGGCTCAAACATAACGTACATACACCAGCATCAAAATGCTTCCATACTTTAATGTTTATGAAATGTGAATAAATGCTTAAGTGAAAACATGTACGCATTCAAACAAACTGAAATCTTGAAATGTGTGTGAAACTATTCAGTCATAACTGTGTGAAGTACTTGATGTGCAATTAAACATGTCATTGAATGAATAGATGACCATTGTTTAGGATATTCTTTGTGCTTGGTTATCTTTTGGCACAATGAATAAAAGGTTTTGCAAATTTAGAAGTCAAGTAGGCGTTGGAGGAGAAAAGTGAATGTGGTGTGGGTCCCGTTTTAGATATAGTATGTGCATGTTGGAGCCAACAAAATTACAACATTTCTAAATGCTTACACTCATGCTGTGCAGGGCTCACTTTATTCTTCTCTGTTATAAAGAACCTCTGGAGTTCAGTTTTTTAGGCTCGTGCTGATGACATTTTTTGCTACTGTAGAAAGAAATGTATCACATGTTACTGTTTGATAATCAGTTCCAGAGATGTAGATGTGTAGCTGATGCTGATTTGGTGCCCAGTGCCAAGAGAGTGATGTCATGTCTCTGTGTTTCCGGCGGGTCAGGGCAGTCACCCCTGTCTTCTCATGGTGTAAGTAGCAGCTCACTACCTAGTGAGAGGGGGATTTGAACGTAAGGCGATTTGGGAAAGGTTGTGTGTGGCTAATCTGCACTGATTCAAAGACTATTATAACAGAGCCCATATTTTCACCTCCTCCTCCTCTTCTTTTCTTTTTTCATCTCACACTCGCTTGCTCTGAGTCTTAACACCAATTTCTGTGGATGTACCTACAGTACATACTCTTCTGTGCTTTGGTAATCCCTTTGATGTCAAAGTGTCTGCAGTGATCAGTCTGTTTAAGGGGTTTAGTGTAGTGGGTTTGGCCTCAGAGAGATTCTTCCTGGAAAATACAAAGCACTGTTCTGGCCCAGCTGCCTGGGCTCTGTGCACGGGCACAATCGGGCTTGGCACTGACTTGGATGCTGGCGCTGGCATGGGGCTGAGCCTCATGGCGTCAAGAGTTGTGTGCCATTGTGCCAGGGAGTCACGCTCCGCCTCGTGTCCCCGCTGGGGGCATCGCTTGAATAATCTCGGGGCGCTCTACGAGTTTTCCTTCCTCTTTTTTTTGCTTTTCTCTGACCTAACACTTACACACAATTCCTCTCTGTCTGGCTGTCTGGAAAGATTGAGTGTTTAGAAGACAAAGGAACTCTTTACCATAATCGGGTTATCCAAAGTTGAGGAGGTTGTTTAGGCTGACGGACTCCAAACTATGCTTGGCTCGTAAATACTGTCATTCATATAATTAGTGGAAGTCGTTTATTTACTGAATGTCATTTGATGTTTAATTTATTTTGTTATTTTCTCTAAATTGTTATAAGTATGCAAGTTTCCTTAAAAGAAACAAAAAACACTGTCGAAGGCTATATGTGAAAAATGTGAGCAATAAATTTTAGTAATGATGGAACAGGAAATTGTCAAAGAAATCTAATTTATCCTACACTTAAATCCATCTTACCCCAGCTAAACTACTGCATGCAGTCTTTCTCGATCAGTATAACATGTGGCTATGCATCACTGCAAATCTGGACAGCACAATGACCCGTATGCTATACTCAGTCCTTAAATGGCCTGTTTTGATACATAAAAGCTATGGAAAACCATCCAGTGCTCATAAAGTATTTATCTTGGCTGAAACAATCTGACATGCAGACCATGCATAAGATTTTTGATGTGTCTGTCGTTAACTCGATTGATGATGTTCGAAGAGATTTTTTGTTGAACAAAGATCCATCATGTAGCTCTGAGTATGGGGTGGTTTTCTGGTCGGTAACAGGCATATTCTGCAGCTGTGCTTCCCAAACAAAACAACTGTTTTATTTGGAGCTTGACTGTGTGTTCACCTACTTCTTCCCCTGCTCTACACCCCTTTTTTCCTACACTCTTATGAGACGTCCCTTTGGACAAACAAAATGTATGTGTAATTTAGTTTGCATCAGCCTTAACCTCTGCAGACCCCTCTTTCCCTTTCTCCCAATGAAACAAGCTCTTTATGCTTTCCTAGTATGTGTCTCCGCTTCTGTCTCCCTCTTTTAACTTCACTCGGTCATGGTGAAAGAATCTATAACTCATAGTCAGCTCAACACGTGCAGTTCAGCTGAGAGAATGCCAGATGAGTGTGAACAGTATATGGCTGTCATTACTTTTTCTTCCATCTGAGGCTCCTGCTTAAGGCATTCACCTTGAGTGTGTGAATGGAGTAATTTCGATCTGGTGTTAAATATATTTGATTTGTTGCCTTTCAGCATTATTTTCCACATTGTGAGTCAGTAAAATGCCGTCATGGGATTTTCTTTGTTTGTGTGGCTTGCGCTCAGGCAGGAGGGAGTGCAGATTGCCTGACCTGAAAACTCTTAGTCTCAAAGCTCGCCAGTGGCCCTGTGTCTCTTGGTACAACTGTTTTCCTGAGCACTGGAATGACACAGTAATTTATGGCAGGTTTTTGCCATAGAGGTCCAGCATGCTTCTGTTATGTCATTGGAATTCAGCTAATCTAAACCCCTTGGCTCTTAACTGTAAATGTACCATGCTCTCTCATGAAATGGCTTTATAATGTAAAGTGGTATCCAGTGTGGAAGGATTTGAGTGTATTATAGTCCAATTCAGGCATGGTCCTAAGATTTAAATGCTGATGCTGATCAAGCAATCAATTTCATTCAGTCCACCTGCACACTTATCATTGTTTTCTTTCTTCCTTAAAACAGGGGACTCCAAGAGGACAGTCTCTTTTGGGAGCAGAGGGAATATGGGAGAGGAGCTGAAATCTCTCAGAGCAACAATAGGTGATAAACACATTTATGAAAACAACTCCACTGGCACACACTCCAGATCCCCACGCAGACGCAAACGTTTCCTCTCCTACCCTCGTTACGTCGAGCTGATGGTGACAGCGGATGCCAAAATGGTGCGTCACCATGGACGCAACCTAGAGAACTACATCCTAACAATCATGTCAGTAGTAAGTAAAATAATGTTTCTAAAAATTATCATTTTGTCTTAATGTTGAAGATTTTTTAAAAATTTTGTTCAGGATTATGAGATAATTTTGTGTGAGTTTGGGGTTTTGGGTTATCATTGTAGGTATACGTGGTTATGCATACTGTTGTTCTTACAAAAATGTATATGTTGTTACTTACCTCTATTGGTATCTTGCCATAATAGTTTTAGTTTATGTGTCCAGGTTTTGAGATGTTGAAATTACGAATTCACTGGTGTGTCTTCATGAAGTAGGTGGTGCTTGAAGCTTGGTGACACAATGACTACTTGCAGGGCGAGTTAGTGAACTGGGAACACGCTAACAATAGCCTGTCACAATGGCTGTCCGAGCTGGTTAGCTTGCTAAACTGGCAGTTAGCGCCTAGCTGGAGCAAGCTAACTTGGTTGCTAACTGGAAAATATGTTCACACAGTTTGTTCATGAGATGTATTTGTACCATCAACTCCTGTTTCCTAACCTTCTTCAAACAAGGCCTCTTTTGTGGAGCAGGACTGTTCCCTCAAGTTTCAGCACTGTCTGCAGCATGAATTCACGTTTCAAAGTTCACCACGGTTGAACTTGACTTGAAAGATTTGCCTGGATTTAGGGCATGAAATTTAGCCATCTTAAATGCAACAGGGTCTTAATACAATGGAGGTGAAAAGAATTTCTGTGGTTCACGCAAATCTGAAAAATTAGATTTAAAAATGGTCGTGGTTACTCTGGATAGTCCACAGACAACATTGTAAGCAATTTTCACTGGACCTACTCTCTACAGAAGAAATAGTCACTCTGAAAATAGTGAAGTCTGTCGATTGTCAAGAGTAACAGGGAAGCTTTAGGAAAAAATAATGTTGCTGTTAATTTTATTTAAATACAGATTTCAATGCTGTGAACACCAAATGAAAAATTCTGTTTAGCTTCATTGTATTGGGGTGGCAGCAGATATCTCAGAGACTGGCACCTTAAAACATGGGGCAAATAGAACCAAAACTGTTTCCACTGCAAATTAAGGGAGGTAAGAAAAGTCTCTCTTTTTTTTCTACTTCGGTGAACACAGCCTTTAAAATGTGAAGTGGAATCCCCCAGTCGAGGCCTGTGTGTTAATAGCCTCAGATTTTACTGTTTGACATTTTGGTTGTAAACCCTGGGATGACCTGAACATGCCGCTGCATCAACCAAAGTGGCCTAGTTCATTGGTAAAATCCTGACTCAGCACCTTTAAGAGTCCCGTATCTGACTGGGAGAGCAGATTGGCAATTAAGCCAGTAATACTTTGATTCACTGTCTCTGTATGTATTAGAGTAATTGTTGGGGGTTCTCCGTGTCAGAGCAGGATAGGTCACACTTGTACTGAACTACGTGTACCTTCTGCTGTCTCTCACCAGTATGTCAGTCTGAACATTTTAGAACACTCATTAACTTATAAAGGAGTAATGATTGTCAGTGGAGTGTTATCCTTAAGAGAGGTTGATAGGGTAGAGTCAGTTTTAAAAAGCGATGTGCCAGGCCAGTTTTGCTGCTGGCTTTGAAGTCAAAACATTAGTTTTGCCAGGCTCATGTCTGCAGACCAGTGGTGGTGGTGGTGGACCACCTTCTGTTCCTTCCATGTTTCAGAGTCTCTCAGTCAGTTTCCATTAGCCACAATTTAACCAAACCAGCCAAGATATGACAGTTTTAAGCAGTGGGTTTGATCTAAATTAAGTTTTTAGGTTACATTGACCACTGAAAGGTATTTGTGTGTGTTAATGTTCCAACTTTTGGGTAGGATTTTAGAAGGGTCATGAGGTTGTGCTTACTTCCCAGGGACAGCAGATGGAAAGTAGCTGTTAGCTAAACAGATATTTTTTGGACATCTATTTTTTTTTTAATATATATATATATATATATATATATATTGATATATATATATATATATATATATATATATATAATATAAAATAAAACTAAAAATCTCCCTCTCACCCCCCTCCCATGGGTGGTGGTGGTGTGTCTTCCTCAAGCTCGGGTCCTCTACCAGAGGCCTGGGAGTTTGAGGGTTCTGCGTAGTATCTTAGTTCCTAGGACTGCGCTCTTCTGGACAGAGACCTCAGATGTTGTACCCGGAATCTGCTGGAGCCATTCTCCAAGTTTGTGGGTCCCAGCCCCCAGTGCTCCAATTACCACTGGCACCACTGTTGCCTTTACTCCCCATGTCTTTTCTAGCTCCTCTTTCAGCCCTTGTTATTTTTCGATCTTCTCGTGTTCCTTCTTCTTGATGTTGCTGTCGCTTGGGATCGCTACGTCTATCACTACTGCCTTCATCTGTTGTTTGTCGATCAAATCAAGGTCCGGTTGGTTAGCCATCACCAGTTTGTTAGTCTGGATCTGGAAGTCCCACAGGATCTTGGCTTGGTCATTCTCAACCACCTTGGGAGTTGTCTTCCATTGTAACCTTGGAACCTCCAACCCATACTCAGTGCAGATGTTCCTGTACACTATACCAGCCACTTGGTTATGGCGTTCCATGTACGCTGTTCGTCTATTTTCTGATATTTTGATTTTAATATTTTGCTTAAAAATATCAGAATCAGCCTTTAAAAAAAAAATGCGTGACGTGTGTGAACATGATGTTATTCAACTTCCGAGGTTCCCAGAACTGTCACTGAGAACATGACCTGAGCAGCTATCTAGCCTATGGTAGCTACAGCCCTGCTGACATTACTTTCTGCCTTCAGAACTTGTTTTTGGCTGACTGGCTGTGTGAGATACTGTAGTGATATGAATGTAGTAATGTAATGTGGGCTGCAGTCCCCCTCACTTTTGGTTCCTGCACTGATCATACAATAACATACAAGAGCATACAGAGCAAGGTCCTGTGTCACAGTTGGACTAAGAGCAAGCATAGACAGGCTCCCTTTGCCCACACTGGACAGGCCTGGGCCACGTTTGCCTCCCCCAGGGCTAAGACAAGCTAAATGTTTATAGTGGACTAATGAGTTCCTGTCATGAGGCCGCACACGGCCTCAGGAGACCGCTGGCTGACCGTGACAGGGGTGCACAAGAAAAGCAAGAGGAGCGGAGGGGGAAAAACTACAGAGGGAATGTTTTGCTGTCCTCACAGAGGGGCTCTGAGCTCCAGCTTTGCTGAAGTTTCACATTTGTAGCTGGGTCCAGGTTTTAGTTTATTTTTTCTTTGCTAAGGTCTGTGGGGGGATTGTAATTGGTTTTAATACCCTGTTGATTAAACTTACCCTGAAGGAGACTTTTTTTTTCCTTTGACTTCAATGAACTGTTGCTATTTTGATTAAACCCCATGGAGCTTAACCAAAAAAAAACAAAAAAACGATAGTTGTATTTTCTCTTTCCAAGGATTGAGTTAAGAAGTACACTAGCTTTTATCCTGTCTCTATCAGTGCTCTGGTTCAGGTTAGTGGAGGTTTGCATTTTTTGTCTGTGTGTTTTATCTTTGTTACAGGTAGCAGCAGTGTACAGGGATCCCAGTGTAGGAAACCTCATCAACATCATGATTGTCAAGCTAGTCATCATCCACAATGAGCAGGTGAGTGCAGGGTCTTGAATGCTATCTGTACCCTAGTCTCTAATGTGGCTGACGTCAGTGCAGGTGTCCCTGGCCTGGCCTTTTCTCTGTGGGGCCTGTTTGAAAATACACTGCTTTCCTTGTCAGTCTCAAGTCTCAAGAGAGATCTCCTTGGAAAACAAACGGCACTATAGTGAGGCAGCTTGCCACCTGCAAATGAGATGTGTCTGAAGAGACTCACTGTAGTTTTTTTGTTCACTGTAACTGATCCTTAAATAGGTAGGATTAATTTCTGGTGTACCAACCTGGATATTATTCATATATTTATGTCCGTTTGTTTGTCATAGTAACATTTTACTCACCACCTTGGTAATAGAGCAGTTGATCAAGGCAAAGAGCATGAGATTCCCGCAGCTTTCCAAAAAGCTAAAATTTAGAAGAGGGATTTATCAAGGAACACCCTCAGGCAGGCTATCATGTATGCAAACATTTCAAAATGGATGAATACCCACTGCGTCAGATAGAAATACCAAAAGACCTCTACCTGAAATCTACAGCTTTTCTTAGAGTAGGGGGGCACACTGTAAGAGGGATGCTATGATGTACTCTTGGACTTATAAGGGACTCCAGCGTTTTCTGTGTTTACTTGTGGTCTGAAAACAAGAGATTAACATTGTTACATTGAAGTTGTTTTTAAAGCTCCCTATCTTTACCCCAAACTATCTCATTCTTGACAAAGTCATAACGGACAAATGCCGGATATCCCATTAAATATGAGATTTTAAAGACCTATTTACTATAATAAATACTTTAAACATTACTGTCTGTATACCCAGCTTCTTGGTCACATCCCCATTGGTGTTTCACCCCAAACAGGAAGGGCCAACAGTGAGCTTCAATGCTGCCACGACTCTCCACAACTTCTGCGTTTGGCAGCAGAGCCAAAATGTCCAGGATGACAGCCATCCCTCTCACCATGACACAGCACTTCTCATCACCAGGTACACACTCGCCTCTGTCCTCACTTTGAAAGCAAAACCAAATTGCTCAAGAAAACTGTCCTCTTCAAAACAGGGTAACGGCATTGTGTTTATTGTGTTTTTTTGTTTTGTTTTTCAGGGAAGACATCTGCCGTGCGAAAGATAAATGTGACACATTAGGTAAACTTTTGCTTTGCAAAAATATCTCCACCTCAATTCCCTTTCAATTAACTTTCCACTCCATTAACTGTGCAGTAATGAGTTTATGGCAAGCTGTCAGCTAAGAATATTATAGTGACAGAACAGAGTGGTAGAAAGGGGAGGAGGGAGGGAGTCGGTGGCAGTGCTAATCTCTCTTACGGAACAGAAGTTTTGATGGTTTAATCGCCTTTACCACTCAAGCAACATTTTTTTTTTTTTTCAAATAGCACTACGGTATGTCTGTAAGTATTTATGTGTATCTGTGTGTTTGACTGTGTGTGTGTGTGTGTACGTGACCCTGTAGGGCTGGCGGAGCTGGGGACCATGTGTGACGCGTACCGGAGCTGCTCCATCAGTGAGGAAAATGGAATTAGTGCCTCCTTCACCATCGCTCATGAGCTGGGCCATGTGTAAGCTGCGGCACCGAAATTGGAGTAACCCCGCTCCCACCCTTAACCCAACTTACACACACACATACTGCACACACAAACCCTATTTCACGACTCACAGCCAAACTTGACCAACAAAGGCCCTCTTATCAAGAGATGTACGGCGCAGCAGGCACAGGTGCAAAACATAATAAGGAGAAAACTTGACTTTTAATAACATGCTAGCCTTTAATATCTCACTATACTGTGTATGTGCCAGAGCTTTGTCTAGAGACGACGACAAATTCGGATCAAAATTCAGTATGGATATGGTAGAAAAATAAGGATAATGTTCAACTATTTTGGAGATTCTCTGCTCTCTAAGTACAGTAACTACAATCCAAGATTTCTTGCAAGTGGTACACAGAGCTTTATCAGAGACTACCAGACTAAACATGCTGTTTAGTATTTAGAGGATGTTTAATATTCAAAGAGACTTGTTCCTATCCTGCTTTGAAATATCAGCTCCAAAGACTGATAAAAGAACTTGAAGATGTCACGGTGCCGTCATATTTAACTTGTTTATTGGTGAGTAAAGCAGTGTTATCACAACATGCTGTCTGCCAGACCGTGTTTTCACAACAAGCAAATATTGCCACATGTTTGGAGTGAAAAAAAGACTTGTATGCATGATCTGTACCCAAATGACCAAGTCAAAACACCTGACTTCATCTCTCATGTTAGGTTCTGTTTATTCTGAACACCTATCTGAGGTAAAATGATCATAAATCATTCATTTCTGCCTTTTTCTTGTAATCCAGTTCAGTTGATTTCAATATGGTGTCATTTTAGAAGCACTATTAACCTTAAATCTGAAGTTTAACACACTGGTTCTTTCATTGAACACCTGCATTTCCATCTCTGCCAGCTCACTTTTGGGCAAATTTTTTGAGAAAGACAAAGCATCTGTCATTTTTTTTTTTTCATTCTTTCCACCTCCCACGCAGAGTAGAATTGTGAAAGTGAGTGAGAGATTTTCTTTCCGGTCTGCCTGTCTATTTGTGTGGATAATAGAAAAGGACCAGTGTCAGTGTCAGCTTGTGAGCAATTGGGTAAGAATGACAGATATTCTTCTACCTCCTCTGTCCCGCTCACACATTCTTCCATTGGGGAATTGGAGAGATCGGACCAGAGCAGCAGCCAGATGGACGAGTCTATGGGCCCCCGTCTTCCCCTTGCATCTCGTGTGGATCTGTTTATGCTAAAGTTCAAGCAGCTGGAGGCCCAGCTGGCTCTGCCTCTTGGCGTGGTTAATCTCTGCGCTCACAGCCACGAGCCCTTGGGAGTGTTTAGTGCTCTGGGAAAGCCAGTGTCAGGTAGTGGGAGCCACTCAAGAGCATTGCAGATTAAAGAAAGATTAAGACTAATGGATAGGACGCCTTTCTCAGATGACCACAAGGACGTGTGATTACTAATACCCGGGGATTTTCAGGAGAGACAGTGTCACTTGAGAGCTGTTCAAAGGTGACACATACAAGGATTTATCAGGTTTGTCATTAGACGAGGCTAAGGCATCAGATGTCTGGGATCACAAATAAACTTTCCTGACATTTAGTGATGTCATTATAGTCTATAGCTGCACACAGACTTTCCTTTTTGACATCTTAAGGCATATGAAAGGCTGCACCACAGAACTTCATTGGCGTTATTCTTACACACATAACCTAAGCAGGCTGGCTAAGTGGATAAAATGACCGGGATTGTCAAAGATGGTTTCTTTTGCGGGGAGTTACACCAGAAGGAACTAAAATGTGTAATCCACCGACAATGCAGGAGTCCATTTTTCCCAGTATTTGGTTCTCACTGATGCCACGAGCTCTGTCTCTGTGGAAGTGCTGACAAAGCGTGCCCTCCATACTGTTCTGTTTGCTGTGATTCTTATGTGTAGCCAATCTGCAGGAATTCAGGTTGTCATCGCTCCTGCAGTGTCTTTCTCCCCGTTATTTATGGGCTTTTAGTGCAGAAATCTGCTTATGTCTTGCTGAAGATCAGTTCAGTGGGCTGACAGCATGGAATTAGGAGTGTGATGTGCAGAGAGCAAAGCAGTTTGTTTTGTAAAGAGCTTTGCCTAAAAGTGAGTGAACTCTAAAATTATGACATTCTGGATGCTGATACTTTAATGGTGGACTCACACTCCCACATCTATTGATCTGTCCCTTAAGGTTGCCAAACAGAGAGCCATAAAACGGCTTGATTTATGACCTAATTATACTAAAAGGCTCTCATCTCAGGATTTCAAGGCAGTATCCTCATTAGTGGGCTCTAAACCTGTTTAAACTAAATCAGCATAATGTGTTAAGAGTACCATTTTTTGGAACTTGTCACAAATCCATATCATAACAATAAGAATGTTCAAATCGTTGCGGCAAAGTACTGAGCTGATCATTTTTAGTTTGAACCTGCCTGTTACTGTCTGCATCATCCGGATGCCCCTATGCATAAGTGACAGCGAATAGTTTGAAAAATACCATTTGAGCCAGATTAGATGTTGTCAGCTTTAGCCAGCAGCCTGGTTTGTGTGTGTGGAGCTCGTTGCTGTGCCGGAGGCTTAATTATCCCCTGGGTGTTTTCCTTCAGGCCCTCAGCCCCTGTAGGGTGGGCCTCATGCCAGCCATGCTAGGTCTTGTCTGTGTGGTGGTATGGACTGACCCTAGCCACAGCCCCGAGCCCAGCAGTGGCCCACATCCTGTTGTAAACATCTCAAACATCATTCAGCTGCATGGGTTCCTGTGTGTATAAATACACATTCTCACATATGTGCATGAACTGCATGTATTTATGAATATACGCCAAACCGCAGCACAAAACAGGACATCCGCATTGGACCAGACTATTCTGGACATGATCAAGAAAACTGCTTTATGAGACTGCCAACTGCAGAAAGCCTGGATGAATTCATTAATTTGCACATGCCATGCTGTGTACTTCACTTAATACAGCTGTTCTTCTGTGAAGACTCTGGTTTTATGGTTTATTATGGCTAAATGTTTTGATAAGTGTTTAAACTTTTAAAGTCATTAATTAAGCAAGAAGGACAATCATTTGCTGGTTCCAGCTTTTTCCAATATCCGGATTTTCTGCTTTTCTCTGTTTTACATCAATGCAACTATCATATTGGAGTTTTAGGTTGTTGTTCAGACAATACAAAGAATTTGAAGATGTCACTTTGACAAATGATAATTAAAATAATCACTAGTTGCAACTCTGAAGACATCTGTATTCTTATGTGTTAACACTGGAGCATTATGCACACGTGTGTACCGATGTTTGTGTGTGTGTATGTAAAAAGAGACACAGACAGAAACAGACAAGGGACAGAAAGGTGCAGAGTGGGCGGATTTACTCACAGATGTGTCTGTGCCTGCATCTATGTGTGGCGGCCAACAGGAAAGGTGTTAGGTGATCCCCTGTTAAAAATGGCTTTATGTAAATCTTGTGACAGTTATCCTTCTTGCTACGACTGAGCCAGTACAGTAAGCAGCTGATAATCACTCTGTGTGTGTTCCTTATATCCCTCTCCGCATCTCTAACCCCCCCCTTTTTTTTTCCCTCCCTCTCTGCACCAGGTTCAACATGCCTCATGATGACAACCCAAAGTGTCGCGAGGCAGGCATGAAGCACCAGTATCATGTCATGGCTCCCACTCTCAACTATGACACCAATCCCTGGTCGTGGTCTAAGTGCAGCCGCAAATACATCACTGAGTTTTTAGAGTGGGTACCTCCAGCTCTGCTTTCAAAGTCTGAACTGATTTATAATAAAAGAAAAAATTATTGATTACGGGCTCTTATTGTGAAAGGGAAGTGATACATCTCCATTTCTTTTCCAAATCTCAAATTATCACATCCACATTTTTAAGTGTGCCATTAACTTTTACTTGTTGTGACATGGCCAGCTAAACAAAGTGCTTCTACATCTCTCACAGTGCTCTGTAGACAGGTCAGCACAATGTAAACTATGTGGAGTTGTTATTGCCTGGTGTTGAAAGAGTATTTCCTGTTTGAATCCGGGGGGGGTTTCTCGGCCGACCTGGCCGATGGATCTTCTGCAGCCCCTCAACTGTCTCTCCACTCAGGCAGAGCCCTGCTCTCGAGATGCTGGGCAAGTAGTAATCTAGTCACATGCCTGCTTTCCACACCAGAACTTGTGACACGGGGCAGTAGCTCATTGACCAACTCGTAACCTGCACCATGATCCCCGATCCTGGTGAAGGGCTTTCCCTTAAGATGGGAAATGTCAATTATAATTAGATCTTTCCTGGACATGACCCTTAAATCTTTGCCTTCTTCTCCTTTGTTAATTGTGGAGGCTTTCACAAAGGATGGCCTTGTTGACCAGATGCATCTTGAGAGCGCAGTTTTAGGCGATGCCTCGTATGGAGTTTTAAGGTTGTGCTTCACATAGTTTCCAGCCGGCGATGACCTCAACATCGAGTGGCTGGAACATTCTGCTAAAGATGAGGAGACTTTTCATGAATCTATTTATTATTTGAACTGGTCCATGTCAGCTATGTTGGGTTTCTGTGTTTGTGGCTGATTGCTGCACAAAAATCATCAAGAGTATGATGTAAATCTCAAATGCGTTTGTGGTATAGTTTAATTTTTGTTAAACATATGGAATATTTAACAAACAATACAGGTATGGAGAGAGTGAAGCAGCACTTGTTTCAAGTGTGGGAGTCACAGTGGTGGGAAAGACCCTTGAGACTGTAGTCCAAGTGCTTTTGAAGTCCACCTCCAACCAACAATGAGGAACATTATTTCAAAATAGCACTTCTACAGTACCACTCCTGCTCAGTAGGCTGCCCTGGTCAAGTACGTCAGTGTTTTGACTGCCCATTTTTTCTGAAGAGCAAATTCAATATGCACCACTGTCCTACCAGTTTAAAAAATGAAAGGCAAAGGATTCACCTCCTTCTCCCCCTTATCTCACTGTTGCTGTAATAATGTGCACTAAAGTCCCGCACCTGAAGGCTGATGAAAAGCGTCCTGCTGTTGTGCAGCCTTATTATGTGTCAACTGCTACATAAAGCAACCATTCATTCCTTCACTGGCTCTGTGCTGTTTGATTTAAGCCTCAAAATCCAAATATAAAAGTAAAAATGCAAATTTTTGTCTGTTGCCACCCACTAATTGTTGTGTGCGCTGGGGGTTGAAACCACATAATCACTAGTAGTGGGCAAGCCCTATCATTTTCCATTATACACCTCAAAAATTAGCTGAACCACTCTAACAGCAACCACTCTTCAAAGCTCCCATGTGAAATCATTTTTGAACACTTTTTCCAATCTATTTTTTTCTTGAGAAAATCAAGATGGATTTTGATGTATTGTATGTTTCTCCAACTTCAACTAAACCTCTGTCATTATCTCGTTCTATATCTCCATGTACAGTAATCATTACATGCTGAAACTCTGAAATGACAGCATTGCTGCAGTTTAGTTGGCGCTGGTTGATCAAAGCCTGCACAGTGAAGCTTTGTGTCATTCAACCCTCTGCAAAAACCATAAGTCTGACATGAGTAGACTTGCACTGCATCCGCTGAGGGACGCCCAGTATGGTGAACATGGAAACTATTATTGTTTAGTCTCTTATGACAAGCACACAACAGCCAACTATAGGTCATCTTATAAATAAACGCACTTTTAAATTTCCCAATTGCTGCCAGGTGTGGAATCTCATGTGGTGCCAGAGAGGAACTGCTTTGCTGTCAATTCCACAGAGCCCATATTCACTTTTTTTTTTTTTTTTAAGTAGACATTTCACTTAAAAAAAATGACCGCCGTGACCCTTTCTCCCTCTTGTCTGTCCTGGTCTCAATAATCATTCCATTAGGTTCCAGGGCACTGATTAGACAGATGACCAACTGCTGAAAGACGCTGTAATATAGACTATATGATTCCTTGACAGGTTGCTCCATACTTTTCATTCACAGTATTTTCCACTGCTGATTTATTCTTGTTAGGCAACCATTCCCCTCCCACCCAGCACTGTTTGCTGCAGTTCCTTACGTTATGGCTGGAAATGAAAGCGGAAAGAAACAATGTGACGGTAACTCTGGATAATTCTGTGTAATTATTGGCCTGCCACATCAGCTGGTGCTGTATGTAGCAGGTGCTTTAGCAGCTCAATCCAGGATGAATTTTTGTCAGAGCCATGCAGACATGTTGTGTAATGACCCATTCATACATGCCTCATCTGCCGGCTTGCACCATCCACCTTCCTTTTTCAAAAGTAAACAGAAAAGAAGAGCTTCTTTGAGGCTCCTCACGCTCTGCCAACATGTCTCTCGGGCCTTTTCATGACCGTAAAGGCTGGTGATTTTATATACAGCGTGTTGGTGCATACATTCAGTCCAGCTATGCTTTTGTTGACTCTGTTATTGTGTCGTGAGTAAGGGTGTGTCTGATATACAGCACAATCTGTCATTGTACTGCTGTGCTGGCGCTGGCACCGATATGTAACTTAATCAAGTAGCCTTATGATTCCAAATTCTCTTGTTTGCTTACGGCACAGAGAAATACACCTCAGATAAAATTGTGGTCAGCATGCAGATCCTTCTCAGTCTGTATCAAAATGCTGTTTTATTCAGTCTGTGGCGCCCGACTCCAGTTTCATAGCATGAAACAGCACAGCATTTACTAACAGGCCATTGAGGGGAAGTGGTATCAGTCCCTCTGTTAGGTAACTTTACAGACCACCCACAGGGGAAAACACATCTGAGGTTGATCACAGACAATAACATAGAGATGTTTACTTTGCTCTTATGAAAGAGATGACACATGTTGATACTTTTTGGGGGTCAGAAAACATTGGATTATCCTGAAAACTTCCATACCATGAAGAAATGTGTGTGCATGTGGGCATTTCTCTGTTTGTAATCAGACCTGTATGGTTTTGTACTTCCTTTTCATTTATGTTACACGCGCTCTTCCTTTTTTCAGCACCGGATATGGAGAGTGCCTCCTTGATGAGCCTGTAGGCAGGACGTACGAGCTGCCCACCCTCCTCCCTGGTCAAATCTACAATGCCAACAGACAGTGTGAACTGATGTTTGGACCCGGTTCCCAAATTTGCCCCTACATGGTAAGTTGGCGCGCTATCAAAGCAAGAAAAAGCACACTGAAAAAGTGAAGAATAAGACTTCAGGTTGAAGTAGATCTGTGATAGAAGTCTTCTACTCAGACGTACAGAAGAACCTTGTTTTCATGAAGAGTCAAAAAGTTGAGCAAAGCATTATCCATGTAATCCATGCAGTTATCTAATGTATAACATGCATTTTCACAAAATACAAAGGGGCAGATTAACTCAGCCTATTGTGAAATGCAAAGCCACTAATTAAAACCTGATGCTGGGTTATTTTAAATGCCTCATGAACATGTCTGGGAAGCAATGAAGCACAAAAGAAAGTGTCAGTTCCTGGCTACTATAAACCATTAAACATATTTTGGAATTACAATCATAAACTCTTCCTCCCACAAGAAAGAAGGCAATATGCGGGGAAATAGTACTTTTCCTATTCAGCCAAAATGATTAACAGCTAGTGCGTCCTTTTATTTATTTCCTCACAGAAACAGTGCAAGAGGCTGTGGTGTACGAGTGCAGAGGGGGACCATAAAGGATGCCGCACACAGCACATGCCACTGGCTGATGGGACTGACTGTGGACATGGAATGGTAAGTTGGTCCACATGTGGATCTGTGCTGCTGAATGAACAGATCATAGGAATTTGATTCCTTATACTAAAACAGTACACGCTTATTTTAGTGACTCACAAATGTTTTAGTAAGTAGAATGACACCTATTGTGCTCCAGGTGATGTTCGGGGCCTGTCAGTTTGGGGGTGAAGCTGTAGGTCTCGATACAGCTGCAATCAGGTGGTATTGTATAATGAGAATGTGAGGTTTTTGTGAATGATATACAATAGATCCCTTTGAGAGCTAGGTAAAAATTGCAACCCTAACAGTGATTTACCTGTATTGTATTGTCAGTAACTAGTTATTTAGTTAGTCAATCACTCTATATTGTGCAATGTACAAAGTTCTTCAAAGTCTGAGTGGTATCCCAAAATGTTTTCTTCACTTCTTGCATAGTGGGATGAAATGCACATGTGTTCCATTGGATTGACACAGTGAATTACTATGATGCAGTAAAGCCACCCCATCTGGTATTTGATACAGAGTACAGAAAATGTGATGGACTAATTGCGGCCACCATGAAACCAGACTGAGTTAAAATTAAAATCCAATATGGGTTAAATTTATGTGTTTGTATTGGATCATCATTTTGCAACACTGAAGTTATTTCTTCCTGTTCCCTAATTAGCATTGTTGTTAAAGCTGGCCTTGTTGCATTTATACAAATAATACATTGCAAAATACAAAATACCTTCCATGCAGCGCTGCTTTGAATCCTGATGGCTCCCCCTTCTTGTTCACTTCCTCTACCAAGAAAAAGGAATAATTTATCATGCATTACTCTCCTGCCTGCATTTTGGTTGCAGAAACCCATGTAAATGTGGTCAGGTGATGGCCCTAGTTAGAAACTTGAAGCTTTACCCTCAGTGTTGTTATGGGGCCCCAACCCCCGTTAGCCTTCATGTTCTCCTCGCTCTGGGATGCTATGCTAATTAGGGTTGAGACGGCGGGTCAGTCTCTGAGGATACATGGAAAGAAGGGCTGAAGGGGAGGGGGGCAGAGAGAGAAAGAGAGAAATAGGAAGGAAAGAGAGAAAGAGGGGGCAAAAAAGAGGGAGAGAGAGTCTTGAGAGGGAAAGGTGAAGACTTGGGCCCTTTGAAAGAGGATGCCGCCCGCCGTTCACAGTTGAGTCACCTTGTTGTGAACCCATGACCCTAAAACCTCTTTAAAAGGCGGGTGAGTGGGTCAGTGGTCAGGCCGTAACAGAGCCCAGGCTGAGGCCAGCCAGCGCTCTCACAAAAGACCTCACATCAGTGATTCTGAAGGGCAGGACGCGGGAGGAGGGGAGGGAGTCGGAGGTGCGGGTGATGAGGATGTGGTCGGCTGGTGTTTAACATTCGGAACATGCATTAGAGGGAGAAAGAGAGGGAGAGAGAGAAGGAGGGTTCTCTTCCCTCCTTTAACCTCCTGCCCTCTAGGAGTCTTTTGCAGTGTGGGCCCATGTAAGTCTAATATCCCTTATACCCTTTCATCTGGCTCCATCTCCCTCCTCACCATGTTAGGTCCTGGATCAGCCCTGTCTAGCAAGAAGAGGTGAACCGGGGATAGCTAACATCTTAATCCAACTACAACAACCGGACTAAACAGTAACGGTCCTGGGATTGTAGCTCCCTTACTGTTCTCAGCCTGTATGTGGGAGTAGCGGCTGAGGAGACATGGTGTTAGTTTAATCACAGCAAGTGGTTTGCTTTAATAAGCTACAAACCCTTCGCCCAACTTGAGCTGACTGAGCTAGATTACCCTGAATGTCTGATTTTCATTGGAACCCTGTAAACACCGGCTTGGTAATGTGTCCAAAGATGCGTACACATCTAGATTAAAACCAGGTCAAATTTGTTTGAGAATTGAACTTTTTTATACATGTAACCATTTTTTTAGTTAGGACCTGCTTCACACTGAAATCATGTGAATACTGTAACAACTGTTACTTTTAACCGTATTTAACCACACTATCTCTTGATCCCCAGATCAGATTTAAAATGTCTTGTGTCACACTAAATCAGCTATATGCTAACGTAAGCATGCTAACATGGTCCCTATACACAAGCTGATTTTTAATAGGTATAACTTTTACTATGTTTACCATCATAGTGCATACTAACAATTGCTAATTGACACTAAACACAAAGTACAGGTGAAGCTGATGGGAATGTCATTAGTTGAGCAGGTCTTTAGTCACAAATCAAAGTAAAGGACAAATAAAGCATTTTTACCTGATGTTGGAGCGAGATGAAAAGTCAAGCTATAACCAAAATAATTGCAAGTCATTCTTAAAGAGACATGAGTTTCTCCACCAAATACTTTGGCAATCGGCCTAATAATTGTCGATTTGTTTCACTCAAAAATACTAATGTCAACCTCATGGTGGTGCTACATGAAAAGTCAGGGGATCTCTAAAGTCATTAGGATTCATCCTCTGGGCACTATGAATGTCTTCAAAATTCATGTAATGCCATCCAATAGTTGTTAACATATTTCAGTCTGGACCAAAGTGGTGGACCAACCGATCAACATTGTGATCCCTAAAGCTACTCCGCTAGCATGGCTAAAAAAAACATATCTGATCTTTTAGTGGTGGTTGTTTTGTGTCTGAACAAATACAACAGTTTTCTTTCATTTCTTTTTGTGTGTGAGTAGTGGCACCACCTTTGTTTGTAGTGACGAGGCCCCAGTTTCATCTTCATGCAGGGGGCTGTTTGAAGTAGCGTGAGTTGAAAGAGAGGGGGACTCTGCACTAACACTCACCTGCCCATACAAAGCGCTTTTATGTGGTACTTCTGTGTGGTGTGCTTGTACTTGTGCTTGTGCTTGTGATTGTGCTTGTGCGTGAATATGTTTGTGTTCATCATTATACCAGCCTCAAAAGTCTGGTAATTTGTAAACCCCGATGAGTCTTCATGATTTTCTTGTGTCAGTGTTGTATTGTTCTGTGTATCTCTTTGTGCCTCTCTTGCATTCCTCCACTGTGTCTCACTCTATCTTTTTTCCTGGACATTCTTAATGGACCGCATCTATCACAACTTCTTGCCACTTCTACTGACCCTTTTCTCATTCTTTCCACAAAGAAGTCATGAGGTTCAGGTCTGAGGCTTTACAGGGTCTTGGGTCGAGCCCCTGGCTCTGAGGTGTCTGCAGAGCCCTGAGAGTGTGTGTCTGTGCATGTGTGTTGGAGTGGCGGGTTTTAGGGGGGGGTGTCAGATGTGGAGGATTACAGCTCTGCCCTCTGTAGGGAAAAACTAGCAGCAGGTATTGTCTTAGCAACCAAAACTCCCTTTTAAAGATCTCTTTATTGGCCTATCATTAGCCCAAAGCCTGCCATGTCATTCTAAGTGATTAGATTGGAAACGTCATCTCTCGTAAAAAGCAAAAAAGTTTCTGAACGGCTGTCGCCTCTTGTGCCTGCATTGTTTGAAGAGTTTTTTGTTCCAGTAGGTTATGAAACAAAGTTGTGACCGCATCGGGTAATTGAGGTCAGTGCTCAAAAAGTGGGAGAGAGGCACATCCCCTAAATAAAGAGTGAAAAAAAAAATGTTTGTATACAACTTAGTTGAAATAGGGCAATGGGCCCTGCAGGGTTCATGGGTAGTTTTCTCCTCCTGTTTTCCCTTCTCCTCTGACTCTCCGTGCTTCTCCACTTCTGCTTCTTTCTCCCACTCGCTCCCTCGCTCCCTCTCTGTGGCTCAACGGGCCCTCTCACAGAGTGCCAGAATGAGTAATGCGGTCACATGACCTGTTGGCGGTGTATGTCATCTAGTTCAGTGGGCCGTGCACTAATGAGGGCATCCCATCACTTGTTGTCTATAAATACTGCCACCACCCTCCCTCCCTTCCATCCTTTCTTCTGCTGCTCTTTCTCCCTTAACCCCCCCCCCCCTTTTGGTCCCTCTCACTCTTCAAAAGGATCCTGCCTGTGCTTATGTATGTGTCCGTTTGTGTCAGTGTTTTGATTGTGTGAGCAAGTACATGCGTGTGGAGGCTCTTGTGTGTGTTGTATTTACTGTATATGCATGACGGATTACCTACCTTTAACACACATGCAGATGTGTATGTCTGTGTGCATGTGCTTGTAGATTAGGGGCCAGCTAGCATGATCAATAAGTGCCTGTCAAGCCACAGCCGGGGACTGCTTGGCCCTGCATCCACATCCCTACCCTTTGAAGATCCCTGCACCGCTTCTCACCACGTCATCACTCAGTGGGTGGCAGAGGGAAAAAAAAATGTGGTGACTGAGGTTGAATAATCTGATGTTTTTAATCGTTGTCAGTTTTGTTCATTTTATTGTCAACTTGAGTGTGGTAAGCTCCCTTGAAAGCAATTTTTCTAGGGAATATGTTGCAAATGACATGATTTCAATACAATGACTGCTTGCTAAGCTTTTCTTTGAATACGTGTAAAACCCAAAAAGCTTTCCCAGATACTCCTAACAGCGACTTAATTGAGTGGTTAGTGTAAGTGAATAAATGGGAAGTTGTTTTCGATTTCCAGAACATTCCTCAGAAAAGAATGACGACCTGCTCTGGTTTCAGCCAATTAGAGTGAGATAGTGAGGTCTTGAAAAGTGAAGCCAGGGCAGAATGGAGTCTGCTGGCTGAGGCGGTGAGTGTTGGCTGGAGCTCCCTGGCAGCCTGACAGACTTGTCGTACGATGCTGGGAGGGGGTGTGTGTGTTTCTGTGTATCTGTGTGTGTTTGTGCGTGCATGTGTCTGTACTGCAGTTTGGAATTGCGAGACTGGTATCAGTGTCACTCTCAGCTAATCTCTGGATATTTGCAGGATGTGGCCACTTTGATTTGCCATCGTCACAGACATATCTGTGGAGTTGGTCTAACAAGAGGATTGTTGTTTTAGCATTCATGTAATTTACTGATGGAATTACTGTGTCCGGTAGCCAGTGAGTGGAGCTTTCATCGCTGACTGTGTAGAGGGAGAAAGATGTATTTGCATGGTAATAGTGTGGTGTCCAAATGTGGCAAACATTAATGCCCTATTATTCAGTTATTAAAATCAAATAATCGTGTGAAAGGTAATATTTTCCACTGGAAATTGGCAGAGGGTGTAGATAATTACTGCAGGAAATCCACAAGAAGCCGAAAACACCACACCAGACATGCAGTACCTTGTAAAGTTGTTATGGCTAACCTGTTAGCAAACAAATGCATATGTACCAGACATGGAGCAACATTAGCATTCATTTGGAGTATTGTTTCTGTCACTTGTCAAATGTAAGCCCAACGTTTCTAAGGCCCTCTGACTCCTGAGAAAAAGGTCTGTGTATTTAGCTTTGCTAAAAACTAGCTTAGCAAACTAACTGGTTGCTAGCTTTGTTTGTCCGCTGGTTGCTAGCTTTGTCTGTCTGCCATTTAGATAACGTACCATGAGTTTACCAGAACTTTTGTTGAAAACAACTTCTTGCTGCTGACTAAAAAAACATTGATAAGAGCAGGATTTCAGGCCATGAAGTGGCTATAATCACTATTTTTATATTAACAGTGGTTGAAACAACTATGAGTTGCATAAAAAGGGTAGCTCGTAGTGTCAGACATACAGAGAGTCATGACCTGACTTAGCATGACTGTGTTCTATCTCTTTCTATTTCTATGTTTTTTTTCTCAGTTTCGCAGTCACTGGTGAGTTTAAGGACCCACAGCAAAGGTGAACAATTAGCTGGTGAACATAGTGGAGCATTTAACACAGCTAAAAGGAGAGTGTGTATTGGATATACATTCGTCAGGTGGACATAAACAAGATTTCAAATGAATGTTGTTGCCCTGTGTTTGCTCAATGTGTGAATAAGCCACTATTAGCTGGAATGTTTGTCGTATCAACCTTATATGGTGACCATATGTCGATGGTTTTACAGCTTGTTGGGTTGCCCCCAGGTGGCAAAAAAAAATTTATGAATTCTGGTTTAAAAACAAAAAAATTAGCTAATAGACATAATAATTTAAAAAAATAAATAATTGTTGCAGCTTCAAAAGATTATAAGAGGTATGTGTGCCTCAGTAGATGTACAAAGATGATCGTAAGTGAGAA
The DNA here is from genome assembly GCF_016859285.1 of Xiphias gladius. NCBI lineage: Eukaryota > Metazoa > Chordata > Actinopteri > Istiophoriformes > Xiphiidae > Xiphias > Xiphias gladius. The sequence goes on along the minus strand of NC_053407.1, from coordinate 22,043,195 downwards.
AGACAAACAGTAAAAGTGTCTAAGTGCAGGTGAATGCAACAGCTGATTGGACCAAACTACTCATTCACTTTAATGACAGCCCTTACACTTCTTGGAAAGATGTGAGGAAGTGAGAGAGCACAGAGTGGACAAAGAGGATAGGAAACAAAGTAAGGAGATACAGTATACTAAAAGGAGAGGTTGGGTAGGGTCACAGTTAAATCAAGTTGTCTCTTGTTCTGACCTTCCACTCCCTCTCATAATTTCACTTCCTTTTGTCTTCACACCCTTTCAAGGGAGTGAGGAAATATGGAACTAACAGAGGAAAAGGCATGCCTCAACTGAAAAATGACTCAGTGTGGATCCAATCTATAATAGCACCTCTCACCTTGAGGTCAGTTTATTAGACATGTAATAGTACATGATGACCTTTTGAAGATCTCCAGCAGTGGTCCATATTGTGCCATTGTAACAGGTGACATTTTTTTGATTGCAGTCTGTTTTATTTGTGCATTGTAGAGAAGACAGGGCTTGCTGCAAAGCATCAGAGACTAAGATGCAAACCCCCAACAGTCCAAGGCCAAAGTGAACTCCGAACCCAGAGCCATGAGAAAGACACCGCAACATGAAAGGTGATGCCTTTTGGAAATGGCCGTGTTAAAATGAAAGAGTGAAGGGCTTTTTAAATCAGTCCTCTGCCTTCTCATTCCTGCCGTGATGTATGGCTTGGGTTCAGAAATGAGGTGCTCTCTGCAACAGTTTCCCGGCAATTACAGGGTGCTAACTTCCAAACCAGCCAGCTGAAGAGCTCAGAGCAGATGCTGCTGTCCTTAGCTAACCACTGTCGGGGTTAGCTTGCTGGTGACTACTCTCAGTAGCTGTATGGCTGAATTTATGAAATTTTATTTAGTCTGCTGATGTGTGATTTGAGAGCAAACAAGCATAGGTATTGTGCGTGCTTGTGTGCATTATATGTGTAACTACTGTATGTGTGCATGCGCATGTCTTGGCATTTGTTGGTGGGTCAGCATGTGTCTTTGTGAAATTCCTAATTTGAAACACATGCTAGTCACAGCTGGACAGGTTTCTCTCACAAGAGCTTCAAATGTCTCACCACATTCCCAATTGAGGCCAAATTTTGACAATCTTTCTAGGAAAGGGTCTGATGTCCTTAATGCTTGTTTGAGCTTGCCAAGACTGCCTTTCACCTCAGCGTTTTCCAAGAGTGTGTTTGTGCACTTCGGAAAGAGAGGCTAATTGGAAATGAGCGTGGCCCCCAGATGCCTCCAGACTCTGAGCAATCACTCTCCTACTTAACAGACACACACACACACACACACACACACACACACACACACACACACACACACACACACACACACACACACACACACACACACACACACACACACACAGAGTCATGAGCATGCTCACATTCGCACACACACATACATCATCTCACACAGATGTTTTTTTTTCCTTCCATTCCCCCCTTTCCTCCTTTCTTCTTTTCACCCACATCACCTTTTCAAGCCAAACAAAACGGTTGTAAACACAGGGTGCCAGCGGGGGGAGTGGAATGCCTCAGAGGCTTACACAGGCTTTGGTCCTCTCTGACAGACAGTCCGCCTTGTGTTTGACAGCTCCTTGGGTCCCGCCTCCTGGTTGCACTGTGGTGGTCCCTGCGTGGCCCTTGCAATATCCCATAGGGGGATAAGGGGGATGGGTGGCAGTGGAAGGGTCTTGAAGATCCTCAGGTCCGGGTTGCCAGTCCCTAAACTGATGTGGGGGAAGGGATTGTGAGAGGTATAAGGGGAGGGAAATTCTTTGTTGTGACAAAGGAAAACACTGGATTTACTTCCTAAAACGTGTTGTTTTTTTTTGACAATTCCATTAACTTAAATTGTTTAGCTCTTTTTTTCTTGAGGAAGTACTCAACCAACAAGGAACAACCTCTGTTTGCCTTTTCGTGGTGCGGAAGTCATTTCCACTTGTGCATGTTTTATCACATTCTTTCAGTGCCTTTTATTTGACCTGTTATCTGAATCCATTGTTAGTGCGCCAAACAAATTACAACTGCCTTCAGTTTTCATTTACAGTGGAGTAAGACAGGAAGAAAAGCCCAGCCCATTACTCAAACTAGGTCTGGATTATGCAAATGTTTGTGGCTTGTTTAGTCCATACCCTGCAGCTGTTAACACCTGTCTGTCATTGTGCACAGACTTTACACTCCATCATTAGACCCATAAGCGTGTAAAATCCACATGCAAACTAGGCCAGGATAGTAGAGGCAGTGGGACTAAATTCTGTGTATGTTTACATGTGTTTGTGTGTATGACTTTGCACTTTTGCAGCTGTTCACCTAAGGTAATGGCTGCAAGTTGGGAATTTATGTTAAATCAGATACTGGCCAGATTAGCTATTGTCCAGGAGAAGATTTTGATTGATATCCTCTCTGGTTTATTGGCATAATTATGAAAATCCACTGAAGGGGATGTCACACGATTCTGTTCCCAGCTCTCAAGAGTCTTCAGAACAGACAGTCTTAGTGTTTTTGTTTTCATCTGAAGTAGGGGATTGAATGTTGTAGAATGGGCGTGGGGCCAGTTGAAATGATAGCAGTTGTATTTCTCATCTTGATGGAGCTGGTTGTGGAAATAACTTGTACATCAGCCTCACAAACCAAACACAGCGAAAATAAACGAACCGAGTTGTTTGCAGAGAGCATCCTCCTCTTCACGTCACAGGTTTAAGATGTGTACCTTGGTAGATACACAGCTGAACAGGAGAAGGGACTTCCTGATGTCAAGCCGGTAATGAACTTTGTTCCTCTCGTTATCACAACTCTAGAGTTTCCTTATCATGGTGCCACTGCTCTGTGTGCCTGTGTGCCTGGACAACGGTTTACATACCCAGACAGACGCCGTCTTGTCCCGGATTCTCTCTGTGAACACGACCCTCCGATATCTTAGTCACTGGGAAGGGGATTTGGTTACTCACAAAGGGAAAAGGGCCTGGCCTGCTTTGCTTATGAAAGCAGAATTAGCATTTCTTGGCAAAGGTTGGTTTGTTGGTACACACTGTTTGATACCCAGTGCCTTATTTTCTTTGTCACATTGGGTCTGCTGTATGAAAGATGTGTACTATGTAATTTCGTATTTACAGTCTAAGCTGAAGATGATTTAAGAAATATTTAGCCTACATTTTTCTCTGTGGAAACAAAGAGGGTTTATGAAATGGTAATGTTTTGCCAAGTAATGATACACTTGACTACATCTGTGAGTCTCAAACTACCATTGTCTTCATTTAATTGTTTCTGCAACTTACTGTAGATTTCCATATTATATTGATGAAAGGCATTTTTCTCATCATCACTAGATAGTTTTGGAGGCAGTTTGAGACTGAAGATACAGACATGTCATGTCAAGGAGCAGAAACTCAACTGTTGACTTCAAAAAGAACACCCCCCTGCCCCCAAATGCATTTAAAAATGTGACTTATTTTAAGAAACTACTTTAGCACATACTGTACATAGCAGTTTCAGGTTTCTCTCAGTGGCATGTGTCTTTTCTTGTCTTTTGTCTTTCTCCGTTTCTGTCTGTATCCACATCTCTCTCTCATGCTCCCATTTCTCTTTTGACAGCTGCAGGAGTTGGACACATTCCCTGAGTGTAAACAATATCTGAATTAGGATTTCGTTTAAATATAGCTTGAGCTTTAAACAGAGGATTAAGAAGGCAAAGAAGAATACCACCCCCAGCAGTGTTTGCATTAAATCTGCAGTAAAGCTCCATGTTTGTCCTCAGGACTGCAGGAGTTGCAGTCATCGTATTTAACAGGATCTGTGTGTGTTTGTGTGTGTGTGTATTCACATGCAGTATTGCAGACACGGAATGTGTGTAAACAAGGAGTTGGACCTGCAGCCAGTTCATGGGGAGTGGGGTCCCTGGGGGCCCTACAGTGTTTGCTCCAGGACCTGTGGTGGAGGAACCCGGAGCACAACCAGAGACTGCAACAAGCCTGAGTAAGGAAGAATCAGACAGTTAAGATATCAAAGCCCTCACAGACTGTAAATATGTGTAAGACTCTGAACTACTAAGAGCAGTAGCAAAATCAGAGAGCTGTCAGGCCTGATTAAGAGTTGTAAGCAGGCTTTTCAGATTCAGTGAGTCTCAACTTGATTTTAAGCAACAGTCAAAGAAAACTTGTTTGCTTAGTGTGAATTTCAATGTAAACCGTGTTGGTTTTCTAGTCATAAAGCACAAGTCAAACAAGAGCAAATATGATCTTTGAATTGAAATTGTGTGTATAACTTCTGTGATCCATCTTCTCTTACACTAGGCCCAGAAATGGCGGTAAGTTCTGTGTGGGTCGCAGGATGAAGTTCCGCTCTTGCAACACTGAGCCATGTCCGAGAGAGCGGAAAGATTTCCGTGAAGAGCAGTGCTCTCAGTTTGACGGCAAGCATTTCAACATCAACGGGCTACCTCCCACTGTCCGCTGGGTTCCCAAGTACAGTGGCAGTGAGTACACTAATCTAATCCTAAAGCATGCAATTTGAATATCTGCAGGTAACTTGAGCTGCAACATCAAAGATGGATACTATTTACAAACAACTATACAGTGTAGTTTGAGGCCACTGATACAGTATGTTTAGTGCGTTGAACTTAAATGCATGATGTCTCCATTTTGAAATCAGACTTTGTCTGCACCCAGTGATTACCGGTACTTTGGCTTGTTTAAACTTCTCATGCAATAAGTCTGAAATTGTGTGTAGGAGGTATGTGGAGGCCAAGACATACAACATTGCGATGTGTGTGTGTATCTACTGCATTTGCAATCTAATGCATTGCAATTTTAATACATGAGGTGACAGGATGGAAAATGCCTGTTGATGAATGGGTGAATGTGTAAAAAAAAAGACACACACATATGTGTTTGTCATAATTTACATACCCATGATAAGAGGTGCCCTGGAATAAACCTTTAGTTGACACTAAACAACATTAAAGCAGCATGCAGCCCTTCATATGAACCTTCTGGCAGCTTTCCCTCTGTAGCCGTATCTCGTTCCTTGCTTAGATGGCTTGCCCAGTTACATAAGATTACCATCTGGCAAAGACCACCATGTCTAAGTTACTGCAAGTGATTCATTCATTTAATTGATGCTATACAAGCAAGCAGGCCAAACTCCGGGGCCAATATACTGTTAGATACAAAGACATTTTTCCAAGAAGTTCAGTCAGTTTTGGAAATTCTAACAAGAGTCTGCTGAATTTTGCAAAAAAATGTAAATACTGTAGCTTTAAGATCAAAAATGTGAAGTTATGTTTTGTTCTATTTCATCAGCACCGGCAAATCAACTCTAGGCTTTTCATCTTATTATTGTTCATCATTTTTACTTTATTAATCTCATTAACTTAATGAACTGTAGTCCAACTTTTTCCATAATCTTTCTTTTTCTATCCAGTACTAATGAAGGATCGCTGTAAGCTCTTCTGCCGGGTTGCTGGGACAATGGCGTATTATCAGCTAAAAGACCGCGTCATTGACGGCACGCCATGTGGGCCAGACACTTACGACATCTGTGTTCAAGGCCTCTGCAGGGTATATCTTTCTGTTTCTTTTTCTGTATTGAACTTTTGCACACACACACCAACATGTTCACACACACAGCCATACACACACATACAAGCTTTGACATTATATCAACTTTCAGTTTTAGCTCCGTCTCATGCTACCATGATATGTAGCGTTAGATACATTTATCTGTTAAAAGCTATTTCTTGGCTGATGAGAAATAATGATGACGCTGAGACATAAATACAAGCTTAACAATCTCAGCCTTCACATATTTTTACATGATTCACATTTTGTAATTATTGGTAAGGATGAAGCTTGAATTTTCAGTGAAATGTTTGAAGGTCACAATCAGAAACACCTGCTTTTGCCAATTCCATGGTGTCCAGGTGAAACTCTGCTAGCAAAACTACACTTCACTACAAACTAAAAACATTCAACCAAATCCTTCTAAATCATAAACTTCCATCTTCTCCTTATCTGTGCCTCTTCAGCAAGCAGGCTGCGACCACGTTCTCAACTCGAAGGCCAGGAATGACAAGTGTGGAGTGTGTGGCGGGGACAACTCATCGTGTAAAACCCTGGCAGGGACCTTCAACGATGCACAGTATGGTAAGTCCCACTGCTCAGATTACACGTACAGTACACTAATAGCAGTCTGTCTACAAAAGAGGTGTTGCTATTAAACACGCTGCACGTCCACAGCTTCTGCAGATGAGTTATGATATATCTGATACGCAGTAAACATAGAAGAGTTAAGAAAGACTTCAGTTCCATGTGACTGCAACGCTGACATGCTGTATGTTCATATTAGGCACTGATATCATGTCTGGATATGTTTGAACATATTTTAGCATACATGCCTTAGCCAAATTTGGAAAATGCAGAACACCAATCTTCTCTAAAGCTTTAGAAACCGATTAACACAGCGATCTCAATCTGTCAGGTCTTTCGATAGCACACACAAACCTGACATCACCCCTTTGAACTGTCCTGCTTAATGCGGTGCTTGAGTGTGGGCCAACTGCCGATTGCATCCAACCCTTTTTAAGTCTGGGCAGCAAAACAGTAGAAAAATTAGCATAAAAGCCCTGGGTGTGGCTTCTGTCATGTGTACTCTGCATTAGTTTGGCGCTGAGCTTTAGCATCTCTATCCATCAGCTTTCTTTCTCCCGTCTGTTGGCTGTTGGGGGTACAGGGTTTGATGACTGTATTGAACCAAACCAGACGCCAACCTCAGCCCTGGAAATCTGGCTTAACCTTAAGAAAGAGAACGCGAGTGGGAGTGCAGCCCAGGCAGGATATCCCTCTGCTCCTGGGTCTGGGCCTGTCTTTTTGTCTTTCACCCTTTTGTCCTTTTCTGTTTGTTGTTTCTCCATTTTCCAACTTCTTCTTTTTGTGTCAGTCTTTTTCTTTATTTTGACCTTTCTTTCTCTTTTTTTATCAGACTAGACAAACTGAATTCTGAGATAAAACCATAGCATTCTTTTTGTCTTGTGGGGAAAGGAAATTGCAAGTCAAGATGAAATGACACGGTATTTGAACATATTCCTTCAAGGGTGTTTATACATGTTAATGTTTTTTTACATAACCAAGACCAAGACCTTTCAGTGCATATGCCTTATAAATGAATCCTCAACTTGTGCAGCTATGCAAGGCCTGCCTCTTGCATCTTGCCATTGGATGCTTTTGCTATGTATCTGTTTAAGTCTTTAGATGGTAAAGTCTCCAGTAAGTCAAATCAGTTCAGTCTAATGCCCACTTCAGACTACATGATGTCAACTCAATAATGGCCCGATTCAACAGATGTGGGGCATCGGAAATGAAAATGACCTCAACAATTGCTTGTTTTACCCCATATAGTAGGAGACAACCACCTCATGACGGCGTCCCAACAAAAGGCTAGCACGTCAGAGTGAGGATGTATGGTTCCACGTTCACTTTCAGTCATAAAAGTGTGATTACGTATGTAAAAATTTGTTGCTGGTGGAACAGTGAAGTTGGTCTCTGGCAGCTTACTGGTCACCTATGTATGTCATGCAAATCATGAAAAACAGCAAGCTAGAGTTGGTGTCCCCCGCCATGTCATTCAAGTGACTTCAAGAATTTATGAGTCTATGATCGACTAATCTGACACAAATATTTATTGTGTAATATCATCTCAGCATAAATCAAGTCTCATTTTTGGGACTTGTCTGACTTGACGCTTGACTCCAAGTCTCAAGACTCACGTCTGCAACGCTGGATAAAGCCAGCCAGTTAACATCTCATCAAAAGCTGCAAAAGACCTGGTGAATGAGATCTACAAGTGGACTTGATATAGGCTTATGTTTCCTATATTCCTATAAAGCAATGAGGGAATAAAATAGCAACAGGAAAAAAAAACTTGAAGGTTGAATGCATCCTGGCTCGGAACGGAAAAATAACCGTCAATGTAACTACAAAATGACAAATGTTTGCCATCAACTCAGTCCGTATCCTCTGACAACTTGCACCAGGGTGAGCTTGTGACGCCTCCTAATTTTCATCTGCAGGCTATTAATACTACATCATCTTCTTTCTTGCTAGTTGCAGGGCGAAGCATGTTTGAGGTTAACCCCAGCACTCTCTAAGCGTAGCATGGTTGTGTTTTTTTTTTCCCCCAGGGTGGTGTGTTTACTGTTCATTTCTGGGTCACTCTGTGGTGGCGGAGGATTGTGTGTGTGGTCAGTAGCTAAGCTGGGGGATCTCAGAGGCCTCTGGTGGTTTGTGGATATGATGTTTCCTCAGAGGGCGACTGTGTTGGCGGATTTTAAAGTTCTTCCGCAACTATATTTTTTATGGGGTTATTGTGTCCCTGTTTAGGGGAGGGAATTTGACATTACACTCATAAAACAGTAACACAAAAATCTAAGGGCAACTGTATATAGGTTTGGGTTTATTGTGAAGGAATATGCAAAGTAGTTTTGTTAGTGGTGTTTATTGATGAAAATTAGCTTCCTGCACAGTGTGGCCTCAAAACGGAAATGTTTTTTCAGTCATGGCTCACATGGCTTGTGATGAATTCCCACTGTGTGTGTGTGTGTGTGTGTGTGTGTGTGTGTGTGTGTGTGTGTGTGTGTGTGTGTGTGTGTGTGTGTGTGTGTGTGTGTGTGTGTGTGTGTGCGCGTGTGTGTGTGTGCGCGCGTGCGTGTGAAAGAACTGCATGGCTGATGAGAGGAAGATATGTAAACCAAGTGCTGCCCCCGAGTGGCTCAAGGTGTCAGGCTAACCATCATACCACACCAGCCCACACCTCTCCTATCATTCTATTCAGTTTTTATTTTATTTTGAAGGCAGCAGTAATTAGTTGGAAGGCCAGGTGACACCGGAGCCAGTTGGTTGTTGGTTCAAATCCTCAAGCTGATCTCTCATGATGAAAGAAATGAGTGCATGTTAACAGTCTCCTACTGTACGTAATAGCCATTATTAGCCATTATTGCATCCATGGTAATCACTTTGAACTTCCAGTGATTTTACTGGACTTAATTCGTGACCAAAAGCAAAAAATTGTGATTGCACCAAACAGCTGCTAATCATGAGGGCAGTATGGATGAAACGTTTCCCCCCTTGTAATTCTCCAACTGTTGCTATAAACAAGAATAAGTTCCCATGCAGCTGATTAGATAGGAGCTGAAAAAGCAACTGTCTCTGTGTCTTTGAGTTGTCTCATCTGTTCTCTTCTTGTTTGAACTGTCCGAGGTTACATTTATTATTTATACTGGGTTCACTATAATCTGAAGCAACTACTCTCACAAGTAGGGCTGGTATTGTTTGAAAACACAGACAGCCAAAATCCAAAGCTGGATGATCAAAGACTGTGTAAAGAGAAGGACAAATCTAAGCAAACATTTAATGTCAGCTTACAGGTTTTGATACTTGTAGCTATGGATACATTTTCAGTCAGTCAAAAAAAATAATAAAAAATAGGTTTTTGTTGTCGCCTCTTGAGTCTCACGTGCTCTCTCTCTCATGCTCACTCATTTTCTATGTTAGTTTATCATGGGACAACAGGCCCGGTGTAGTAATTACAGGCCAAAGGTAGGTCCAGGGAATAATTACATATCATTTCACGGTTGGGCCTCTGAGACTAAAACAAGGCCTCCTTTGGGTTATTTGAGAGGACTAGATCTTTTTTGTATTTTTCTAAGTGTGACATTTAAATCCCCAGTGGTTGGAACCGGACTTCCCTGACTGGGGTTTGGTGTAGCACAGTGAAGCTATTATGAAAATCAAGGTGGGACTTCTCACCGCTGTTATTGTGGCTACTCTGTTCCCTGCGTGACTTTCCATGCGCTCTGTCTCCTTGACTTGTTTCGTCTGTCCCTCCGTCTTTTCTTCTTCTTCAGGTTACAACACAGTGGTGCGGATCCCGGCTGGAGCTACCAACATTGATATCAAACAGGTCAGCTACTCTGGAAAGCCGGAAGACGACAACTACCTCGGTGAGTGTACTGTGTGTGTGTGTGTGTGTGTGTGTGTGTGTGTGTGTGTGTGTGTGTGTGTGTGTGTGTGTGTGTGTGTGTGTGTGTGTGTGTGTGTGTGTGTGTGTCAGTACAATGATGTGGTTTCAGGCAACTCTGTATCAAATTGCAGTTTCTATTTGGGAGAATCAGTCCAAAATGGAAGCAGTCCATCCTAATAAGATGTATATATTACACCCCTTCAGTTCTCATTTGCTAGGTCAATGCCATTATCCCCTAACATGACTATAAACCACCCAGACTTGGTGACCCAGAGCTGTAGAGGCAGGCCAGTATGGAAAGAGGGTAAGAAGACATGGGATAGAATTGTTGTCAAACCGTTTTCATAAAGGAGAGGAAACTGTCATTTGTACTGAGAGTATTATGGAGGAAATGTGTAGGGGCGTTGGTCCATCTGGTCACGGCAAAGAAGGATGTTTGGGAAAGCAAATGGAGTGTCAGTCCCTGAGAAAGATAAATGAGGCAGCAATAGGTGCTAATTAGAGGCATGTGGAGCCCAGGCTGCATGAAAGTAGATATAGGCGTATAGGGTTAGATGGACCCACCAGGCTCAGAGAGTGTGTGTGTGTGTGTGTGTGTGTGTGTGTGTGTTTTTGTCTGCGTGTGTGCTCGCATGTGAGAGAGAGACAGGCGGAGGGAGAGAGAAAAAAAAAATGGGAGAAAGAGTTTTCCCTGTGTTGTAAGGGTGTGTGCCCATTTTCAGACGGTTCAAGTCAGGTTCAAGATGTTTTAAGTCAAATAGTCTGAAAAGACATCTGGCAAAGCCTCCTCGCCACACTGCTGTTAGAAGGTTGACCCCCGCTGTTGCTGAGTGCCACAACCCTGCTGTGAGCGACTGCCATCTGTATTAAACATGGTTGATATTCGCAACGCCCTGCCAATTTTGTGTCTCTGGCTGGTACAGTGTGTCGAAATTCTTTCGAGAAGATCATTGCACTCACAACATAGAAACTAGACTGGGCTTTTAAAGTCATGGGTCCTTGAAATTGAGGCTCTTTCAGGCTGAACATGGCCACTGTGGACAGCTTCAGAAAGCAGCTCACCTGCCCTCCTGTTTAGACTTGTCTTTGCTTAGTTTTATTTATTCATTTCATCTCTATTCTATTTATCACTTTTATAGTGTGTCTACTTTAAGTTCTTTTTTGGTCTTTTATTGTGAAGCACTTTGTGAAGTCTGATCTACGAAGGTACTATATAAATACATTTTAGTTACCTACTAACAATGTTTTGGCGCAAAAAAGGGCAAAAAATCAAATACGGAGAATAAAGGACTTTGCACACTTATGGTGCAATCCAAGTATTCGATGACAAAGGCAAGTTTTATGGTCTCTACCTTCAGGGAAAATGTTTCACAAAGGGGAATCCTTGAGCTTACACTGACCTCAAATAGAGCACACCTGTGCTTTGTCATACAAGAAATGCAGTTCACAATTATAGTTCCCAAGGGAGCTCTACAAATACAGCATTCAATGCAATACAACAAAGTGTTCTTTCTTCCAGTTGAGTTACAGGGACTTGCAGAATTTATGCTAAGCCTAGGGAGAACTGAAGCTTTTTTTTTTAAGGCACATATTGTTGGTTTCTCATTTTATTTTTGACCCATCTGTATCAGAACATACAGGTATTTAGAAGAGTGTATGTACTGGAAAACAAACTTCAGCTCCTGTTGTGCTACAATATGTTAAAACACTAAGGTGTAAATTTCTCCACAAAAAAGGCTTAACAGGAGAGAGGGACTTTAAGATGTTCATATATGTTGTACAAGTTCCCTCTATGTGGGTGACTGTGTGTGTGCACATTTTTGCGAAGGCGTTGCTTTTTTTTTCCGTTGCTGCAAAGCATCAATGATCAAATCCACAATCTGTAAATCATTGTCAAAACCCCACAGATCCCACAGTTGTCTTTGGGCTAAAGATGGCATCTGGCATCCAACAATGTGCAGACTTAAGAGTAAACAAAGTTGCATCTAGAGTCTAAATCACATACATTGTTTCGGTATGCACCCTCAGATTGTAATTAACTGCATGTTTCTTGGAACCAGAGTGTTGGAGGTAGAAAAAAAGGTTGTGGGTGTTCATTTTTGTGTTTAGTTTCTAGTTTGCCAAGTGTGAGTGTCTATGCATGAATCTCTGTGTATGTTATTTGTGTGTGTATGTTTATGTACTTGTTTGCATTAGCGTTCCGTGGAGATCCTTTGCTTGCATTGCCATGTCAGTCATTAAGAAGAGTCATGCAATGTAACTCCAAATAACTGCAATTTAGTGCCAGCGGTGTTTGAGCATACCGTACCTCACCTGCAACGATAGGATGGCCAGTGAAAGACTGTTTACTCAGCATATAGTCTGAAATGATAAATGCCACATCCCATAAACATTCACAAAACTTCAATTCCACAGGAGACAACTCATTTGAGGAACCAGACATTCATTCACTTGCGCTGAACTGTTTCACATTTGGAGTTTTGTATTGTCTAGGGTTTCGGGGTAAAACGTGTTGTTCTTATCTGTCTGTTTCTTATTCCAGCATTATCTGATAGCCAGTCCAACTTCCTCCTGAACGGGAACTTTGTGGTTGCCATGTTCAAAAGGGAAATCACCTTCAAAGGAACTGTCATTGAGTACAGCGGCTCGGACACAAAAGTGGAGCGCATCAACTGCACTGACCGCATCGAGGCGGAGCTTATTCTACAGGTATTAAGAGGAAGTTTCTCTTTGTCTTTAATGACGTTTATGTTATTTTTTTTTTTCTCAGTTTAATTCCTACTTTAGTCATACTACCTGTTATTCTGCTTCACCTCTTGTCACACTACTTTAGTCTTGATCTCTGTATCTCGTTCTTTAAAAGTTTGCTTTCCTTCTCACCAACCGACATACTTAGCTGGAGCTCTGTCTAAGAGGGCGATATCTCTGTGTGGACTTACAGAAAATAAGAAAAGCACTGTTAAGTCCTTTGACTTTGCCTTTCCCACTGCTTTTTTCCACAGGTCTTGTGTGTGGGAAACCTCTATAACCCAGATGTCCGTTACTCCTTCAACATACCCATTGAGGAACACAGGGAGCAATTTGTGTGGGATCCCTCGGGCTCCTGGCTCGAGTGCAACCACATCTGTCAGGGTAAGATCTCAGCTTGGCTTCCAAATCTCCACACATGAAGAATATGATCATTTTTCTTTGGCTTCAGTGAATCCTAAAAAGCTTTGCAATTACTAAAGATATCAGAGAGCTTGTGCGGATGTGATACACGCATAAGTACATCATTTATGTACTTTTAGGTTCATTGTTATTTCTTGTGACGAAAAGTTTCTGTTGCTGTAGAGGCATGTGGCCTAACTGAGAGTCAAATTTCACAGCTGCTCTTAATATAAAGGACAAAATTTTACCTCCAAAAATATGAAAAAAGTGTGAAATTTATTGGAACCATGATGCATCTTACAGCTCTTATTACACGGGCACAGATTTCAGTGTCAGTGTGCATTAGGATCAGCATTTCTCTTGCATCACTTACACACACCTCTGGATTTAAAACCTTACTTTCTCATCCCCCCCTTCTACAATTCCCCCCTGCTGGCAACCCCAATGCTACCCCGGCCAATTAGATAGTCTTACACCTTGCCCTTGGCCTGGCCCTTAACCTGACTAAACCCCCTCAAATTTCCCTTTTAGAAGCAAGCTAGTCAGGCTCCCAGAGGGTCAGAGTGCACAGTGGTATCCAGTGAAGAGATGTATTTGTGGGGTCTGAGCCCGACATGGAACCCTAAGGCTGTATGATGAAGGACTTGATTTCAGAGAGCTGTTCAGTCTTGTTAAAGGAGAAGAAAAGTGATATTTTGGCCGGCGAACTGTCTGCCAGATGTTGTCTGATTCTAACCTTGCTTTCCTTCATGTGTGCCCGTGTGTGTGTGTGTGTGTGTGTGTGTGTTTATGTAGGTGAGCGGAGGCGAAAGGTAGTATGTGTGCGCAAGAGTGATCATCTTGAGGTATCGGACCAACGCTGTGAACATTTACCTCGTCCTGTTGCTGTTACTGAGCCCTGCAACACTGACTGTGAAGTCAGGTGCGCATTACTGCACAACGACACACACGTACACCCACAGTATCGATTCCTGAAGAGCACAAACAAGCCAAACATTTATCTACGTCTCCTCCCACACAGGTGGCATGTTGCTGGAAAGAGTGAATGTTCTGCTAAATGTGGTCCAGGCTACCGCAGCCTGGATGTTCAGTGTATGAAGTACAGCCTGATGAAGAGACAGAGTGAGAGGATGGAGGCCAGCATGTGTGGAGACGTAGCAAAACCTCAGACCAGAGAGCCCTGCCATGGGGACTGTCTGCTGAAGAACTGGCAGTACAGTGCCTGGTCACAGGTACAGTCAGTGGAAGATTTGGCCTAAATTGTGATCAAACATATCTTTTGTCTTTAATCTATGCTGCTTTTGCCTTTACGCAGAAAGAGGAAGGGTCTTGTCTACCACATTATACCACCACTCTTTCTGATTTTCACTATAATTTCATTCCCATTATTATTTAAGGGATATGAAATAGATGAAAACGTGAATGAGTGGGCTAAACATGGTTGATTGGTTCTTGTTAACAGTGCTCTAAGACATGCGGACGTGGGAGCCGTAACAGAGAGTCTTACTGCATGAACAACCTGGGCAGACGGCTGATAGACAGGGAGTGCAATGAGCACCAGAGAGTGGTTACAGAAACCTGTAACGACCAGCCGTGTCCCAAGTGGACCGTCAGCGAGTGGAGTGAGGTGGGCCTTGTCACACACCTAGACCTTCAGCTATGGCCACACACAGACACACTCACAAATGCAGCAAAAAGCTATAAATAAAGGCCTCCCCAAAACTTCAACACTAATAAAACCAGCCTTCTGCACGACCAACTGCTAGCAGAGACTAACAATAAAGCCAGGGGTGAATTGTATATATAATATAATATAATATAATATAATACAGGCGTTGGACCAAATTGCTGTAGAATATAATGCATTTATTAGGTTGCAACCGGTCACATCCAGTGCAGCCCATTATAACAGTTCTGCTATAGATCCTACCTTTATGAAGCTTATATTATTAACAGTGTCAGAGAGGTATAGATGGTTTTCTATGATCATTTCAGACGCAGTTCTTAGTAAAGCGGTTGGATTGTATTGCATAATGCTGAAAGGTATTTCTAATATTTTGTCCGTCCCCCCTGACACAAATATGGGATGACAATTAGGGTAGAAATGAGGGTGTCCCATCAAATATTTTGTAAGAGTGGGATGTCTGATTTTGGATGCAAACATGCAAAAATAAGCGCACTTTCTCAACTAATTTTTTTCTCTGCCTCTTCCACCATCATCCCACACACTACTACACACTTCCCCCGCATTCTTCCCACTCCCAGTGCCTGGTGACTTGTGGGAAAGGGATGAGACACAGGCAAGTGTCCTGCAGCATGGGAGCTGGGGAGGAAAAGCTGAGCGAGCACTTCTGTGACCCGTCCAGCAAACCCCAAGCCGTGGGGAGCTGTGAGCTGCCCGAGTGTGCATCCTGGCAGGTCGGCGTCTGGGGAGCGGTGAGTCCTGCAGACACACACACACACACACACACACACACACACACACACACACACACACACACACACACACACACACAGATAAGACATAGACGCACTGGGGTGAGGTGCCTTGGTGCAGTGTTTGACTGAGGAAATGGGTTTCATGTGTGACTTGCTGTCTAGGAGTTTGACTCGTATCTTTTACACTGTGTGTGTGTGTGTGTGTGTGTGTGTGTGTGTGTGTGTGTGCATGTGTTTGTGGTCACAGAGAGAGAATTAATGTGTGTGGGAGCGACAGTGTATATTTCAAGTTTGTGTGTGTGTGTGTGTGTGTGTGTGTGTGTGTGTGTGTGTGTGTGTGTGTGTGTGTGTGTGTGTGTGTGTGTGTGTGTGTGTGTGTGTGTGTGTGTGTGTAACCTGATATACCGACGAGTTACAAAGGAGTGTGCCCTGACTCCAGCTGCCATTTCCTCCATGGTGCTTTCACTTTGCCCTCATATCCTGTCAGACTAAACCTGACCCACAATGCACACACACACACACGCGCACACACACACACACACACACACACATAGATGTCTTCCTATGCATTCAAATGTCTAAGTATTCAACCATTTCCGTATAGATTTAGCACAAACTGAATGAAACACGTATGAATAGGTGTCTTTGGCCATTCATCGTTTGGTTTATACGTGTAGATCTAATTCCCTCCCACACGTGTTTGTATGAAGTCAGATAGAGGTATTTACAGAGCTGGAATAAATCGGCTCGTTAATGCCTGTGTAATTATAATTTGCTGCTCAAATAAACCTATCTTGTGGCACTTCCTCTGCTCTCACGTTGTACCGAAACATGCTTGGATCACCTCATATGTGACTTAAGAATTGGGTAAAGGGTCGAGTCCAGACTGTGGGTGTGTATGTGGATGCATGTATCCATGTGTGTGTGTGTGTGTGTGTGTGTGTACACATGTCAGGGTCTCACCCAGGCTCTGCTTAGCCGCACCTTGACTGAGGCCCTTTCTAAGACATCAGCCTTGACACACTTAGATAGAGTTTGAGATAGCTAGCGGTCGACTTGGTTCCTCTCTTTCTGTTTATGTGTGTGTGAATGTATGCTCGTGATTTTATCTTTCAGTGTGCGGTGACCTGTGGCCATGGCTACCAGATGAGGGCTGTGAGGTGTGTGTCGGGGGACTACGGTGACACAGTAGATGACAGAGAGTGCAATGCTGCGGCGAGGCCCAGAGACAGTCAGGTAAAACAAACAAACAAAAAAACAAAAAACCCCTCATAATAACTGCTCACACACCATCCACTGCTCTTATTTGTCCTAGAGTTGGTTGTTTGGTCTTGGGGTAAAGAAATAAAATATAACTGATAATAGGCCAACAGAATTAAATTCTGCATACACTATTGAGTGCAGATGTTCTATGTATCATCTGTGGTCAGGAAATAAGCACTGATAAAGTGCCTTATCTAAGGCTCATTATAATTGGTTTTAGGGAACACTGAGAAGTGCCCAGATATTTTATAAGGAGAATATTGGTTTAAAGTGATTTTTACCCTGTTTTTATGTTTCCAATAAGTTTGCAGTTTACAATAAACAGGCCCCACCAGGAACATGGCTCTGCAAACATTAAAGAACTGCTAATTATTGTTGTGAATCCAGCAACCAGGCAAGCCAGCTTTAGATCAGTGATCAGTCAAGGAATTTAAGCTACCTGGGTGATTTAAACCAATCGCCTCCATGCAACGGCACACACCTATTTGTATACACGCTCACACCTGACACATACCACGCAGACTTGATTCAGACTTATGGGAGAAAAGACAACCGGCCAATTTACTAAACACGATGTCCACGGTTGTAACACGAAAAAAGCTTCCTGCTGTGGTTGGAAAAGAGGTTAATGAGAGCTGTAAGTATGAACCAGACAGTAAATGAGACGCGAAAATGTTTCATAGAGCTGAGGGGAACTATAGAATGAGGTGACAATTGTCAGTAGGTTCTTCACTAGGAGCATCCCCATCGTTCGCATTATGTTTTGTCATTTGATGCGTATTTAATATAAAAATATTGATTAGTACAGCTCTCACTGGTTACATTTTTTTTCAGGGAGAGCTGAGCTTGAAAACATCTACTGAAGGCTGAGCGAGCCAGACAGCTGCAAGCAAATTAGGTGGTTTAGATGATGAGGACGAAAGGCAGAGCCAGCTCATTGCCTCTCAGCTCCCATTCGTTGGGAGCAATGACTTAAACTAGGCCCTGTATATCTAAAATCAAGCATGAACCAGCAACTAAATGATGTATTTTTAGGTTTCAGGGTCACTCAGATTCTGATTCCGGTTGAAAATTTTGGTGAAATTTGACATCTCAGTGAGTGACACCTTCATTCAGTCATAGGAGAGCTCCTGTAAATCATCTGTTGACCGGTTAAAAGCAGGTCCGCTCAACTGCGAGGTAACCTTGGTCTTCCCTCTTTGACGACGCTCCTAAATC
Organism: Xiphias gladius; assembly: GCF_016859285.1. Classification (NCBI taxonomy): domain Eukaryota; kingdom Metazoa; phylum Chordata; class Actinopteri; order Istiophoriformes; family Xiphiidae; genus Xiphias; species Xiphias gladius. The sequence continues at coordinate 22,025,083 of NC_053407.1, read as the reverse complement.
AAGCTTGTGACCTTCGCTACAAATTTAGCCTCTCTGAATGTTTACCTACCCCGCCTGCTTTGACCTAAAGTCCAAGTCGGTGTCAAGGTGGACACAGACCATGAGGCTGCAGCGCACTTTACCTGAGTGGTTTAAGTGTATTGCTTAAGGGTTCTTAGACACTGATGGGCACTGAAGGCAGAGAGTGTTGAACTGATGACCTGTCAGCCTCCAGATAAGTGATCTGTTTCGGCTGTTGGAATTGAGGTCACCTCGATAAGGACAGGCATTGTATCAGGCAGGTCTGAAAGCTCTGAGAAATAAACAATTAAAGAGGTTTTCTAAGTTTTTTACAGCTGGGGAAATCCCTATGTATAAGTAGCCTCTTCAAGCATCTTGTATTTTGTTTTTTACTGGTATTTTTGTGGCATAATTACTCCCATCACTTCAATCTATTGCAGTATGCCTCATGTATGACTAGTAGCTCATTACGCTGCGTTTGCATGTTTGTATTTGTAGGACTGTGAGATGCCAGGATGTCCATGGTCCTCTCCGCAACAAAGCACACCTCGTCCTGACAACTCAGCCCAGCTCCTGACTCAGTGGAGATACGGCTCCTGGACTGCTGTAAGGAAACAAATGGGATTTACTGGGTCTATGAGAGCACATTACACTCTGTGGGTTTATCTTCTACAGTCCAAAGAATATACAAAAGCAGTGGGGTTTTTGCTCAGTGGTAAACAAATTCCTGTACTGTTTCGCTCATCTTTGTGTGTGTGTAGCTTGAAGGAAAATGATCTGCTGGGCTTTGACAAAGAAATATGAGAGTATTGATGGAGCAGTTTGTATATATGTGTGTGTGTGTTTCTGTGTCTCTGTTTAATAGAAGGAAACCACACTCCAGTAAGGATGGGTATCCTGCATGTGTTTACAAATATTAGGTTCACATAATAAATTTTATTGTATATCCCAACATTCCACCAGATAGTACATACTGTACAGGACCATGATCCTCTTTGGCATTGTCTTTTACCCCCTGCTGCATCAACAAACACACACACACACACACACACACACACACACACACACACACACACACACACACACACACACACACACACACACACACACACACACACACACAGGCTCCACTGTCTGGGCTGAGGGGCCCCTCTGTCTCTCTGATACTTCGCATTGTTACTTGTTGTAAATGAAAACCAGACTTCATCTAAACACAAGTCCACGGTTTCGAAGATTGAACCCCGTCTGTCAATCTGAGTGTCAAGAGGCCAGCACCAGTGTGGTCTTACAGACACACACACAAAATACACACACCACATACATGTACATTCATTCCCCCAAGCAGCGGAACTGCCATCCTCTTTAGAGTACCACTGATATGAGAGGGATATTAACGTGCCTATTTGAGCTGGAGCCATTTGATTGCATTAAGTATTCATCCCTTCAGAAATGTTTAACATGATGTCCTGATGACATGACGTGGGTATAGCCCTAGAGTACAAGCAGTCGAAAGGGGATCAGGGAGTCATTTCAGGACACCAGCAACAGTAGAGAAAATCCTAAAGGCATCTATTTGTAACACCATATCTATTGCCATATCTATGGCAGTGTAAGAAATGTAAATCCAGGAAATGTCTGTGGATGGTGTGGTTTTGTACGAGCACATGAATACATCACTGTAAAAAACACAAGCAAAATATTGTGTGATTAGAGAAATGAAGTATTATCAAAGAAACAAACCTGAACCCAGGTCTCATGCACATCCACTTTCAGACTTGTGTCTTATCAGCTCAGGCTGAAAAATAGAAAAAGACAAGAAAGATGAAGACCATTTACCTTGACAAAAAGTTTAATTATCCAACGAAAATGGTGTTTATTTATCTTGAATAAGAAATGAGATGTCTAAATCAAGATATTGCAACTGTCTTGAACTGTGTTTTTGCATTGTGATGGGAAATCTTCTCAACTCACGGGAAGTGATTGAAAATCTTCTTGCTGCACTGGGACTGATTAATCGGAGGAATTCAGTCTTTGTTTTACACACATTTTTTATCCTTTCATAAGAAACAAGGGGTTATTTAGTAAATTCAAATTCATATGAAACATAATTGCACACTCCCAATGTCACTTTATACTGTATAATACCTGCGTAATTATATCTGTACTACCGATACTACAGACATATAGATACATGAAATATACTGTATACAGTATATACTATGCTCTCATTACCATTTGGGGCTGCCAGTTTGTAAAAATTGTATAGCAAAGCTTACATATCACTTAAAACCACTCAATTCCATGGTGTATTATTTAAGCAGTATAGTACCTCATGATAATTTTTGAGTCAGGAAGAGTATAATGCATAACTTTAAAAACCACAATACATTTTTTTTTAACATTTTTGAAAATTCCACATGAGACAAATATTTATCTCAGCTCTGACTGTATCTGTGTGTCCGCCAGTGCTCTGTGTCCTGTGGCAAGGGGAAGCGTGCGCGTTATGTCAGCTGCAGAGATGACCAGGGCGGAGTGGCTGACGAATCATACTGCGCCCACCTCCCGCGCCCCCCGGAGTCCTCTGCCTGCTTCAGCCCCTGTGGCCAATGGCGTGCCGGGGAGTGGTCTCCTGTGAGTAAAACATCCAACACTGTGTCCAATCATCACGGATTTTTTTCACTACAGTGATTTGCAGCAATCACTCAGTTCACTTTTCCAACAATGTTAAAATCACCCTGGGCAATAATGGGCATTTGGTAGTGCTGTGATCCTGGACAGTTAAGTCTTTATTTGTGAACGTTAGCATGGCAAGAGAGCCAAAACTCTTGATGGTGGGATTGTTTAACTGGCAGTTAAGGAGCCAGGGATGATTTACAGTGATTCTGTTCTGATCTTTAAATCACATACTCATGTGAAATGAAAATCCTTTTAAAAAGAAAAACCCGAATGAGGACAAAGTCTTAAGTTCATTAAATTCGTGTCATATTAAGTTGATTTCTACTCCCATTGTATTCACAGTTACAGACTCATGGGGCACAATCAGTGATTGATTGGGGAACAATCAATGAAAGCAACACTCCCCAAACTTAAGGATGATTTAGAACCTGGAAAATCTCCTACAAAAATCTCATTAGAGAAAAAAAAAACTGTCCCTTTCCAAGAATTCTTTGGAAATGAGTCACAGTGGAACAGGTCAGGCAGGGTCAGTCGGTTGTCAAGATATTGTGACATTTAGAAATTACAGAATCAATACTTGTTGTGCCTTAAGGCAGCGGGTCTGCTACACTTTTGTAATGCACACTGCTATCACAGCAGTGCAGACGATGCAGTTCAGTCTATACCTTAAAGGAGATTTCTACCCTTGGGAGTGGTGTAGCTCTCAAAGTGAGCCGTCAGAATTAGAGGAAAACATGAATTCTTTTTCAAGATTAAATTACTGCGTGATTGTTTAAATTATTGGTTCCTTGTGAAATTTGCAGTCCCCCTCCCTCACGTCCCTGTTTAATACTTTGGTTCTCTCGCCCCTGCCACAGTGTTCAGTAACATGTGGCGTGGGAAGAACCACCAGACAGGTGGTCTGCTCTAACTACCACCAGCCAGTAGACCAGTCTTTCTGTGACCCGGATGAAAAGCCTGCGACAGAACAGGAGTGTACCACTGCACCCTGTTCCTCTATCTACCACCGCCAGCGCATCAGTGACCAGCCCTATGGATATCCCCAGGACCCAGGACGCCATCCTGGGCACAGCAGCTGGAATGTGCCCTCAGCAGACAACCAATGGAGGACCGGACCCTGGGGCGCAGTATGTTTGTTCAGCATGTGATCTTTGGAGAAATAGAGCTGTGTAGAAGTATTTTGTCTTGTGGTAGAATAATTTTAGGGATTCCAGTTAGAATTTGCATAATTTTCTTGCTATGTTCAAGAAACCAGTTAAGATCTTCTCTTGGATCCTGGTTAATACTCTCTATTGGCACACAAATTTGAAGTTTTATTTCAAAAAAACATTTGTAAAAAAAGACAATAAAGAATCAAATGATATTTTGTAAGGCCAGTATGATGCACAGTACGTATTACATATTGCCATGAAGGCCTGTGTTTGTCTGTCTGTAAACACATCCTTGTGAACACATTAACTCGGAGGGTGAGGTAGCAGATGTTTTCATTTCCCAGGGCAGAGGGCCATACATGGTAAAGGACTTTACAAACAGCACCAAGGGACAGATTGCAATGCATACTAAGGACTGCAGAGTGTATTTAAAGTATTTAAACGGTGTGTTAGTGTAAATATGGACAACAGTATTCTATACTGTAGCCATTTTCCCAAATTGTAGGTGTCCCTCAAGGTACAGCCATAATTCTTAGACTGGAATCGATGGGCATGAACAAACCCAAATGGATCAGAGCTGTTCAGGCTCTTCACATACTCGGCCTTGAACCATGTTGGCTCAAATGCAGGCTGAATACTATTTTTGTCGGGCACAAGTTCAACTTCTTTTCTTGTTTAACCCTGTGTGGTAGTTTCACGTCAGCGAAGATTGGTGCAGTTGGGCTTGTGTCTCCTGTATGTAGTTTTGTTTGCATAGCTCTATTTTTGAATACATTTTGTCATGAAATTGGGCACCCAGGACAAGACCTTATCACGAACACAAGAGCTATTTATGACCTTACATGGTGGAGGTGCAAAACAGACCAGTTCAGAGCAGTTCATAGTTCATAGAGAGCACATAAGTTAATGCATGAGTGCTTTAATTTTGGATAAAACAGCAACATTTTGCGCCTAATGTTTTCATTTTTCATCTAATAAGCACAAATCAGTTAACAAGATGGCTTTTACTCAATTAAAAGATGTGGTTATTGTACTGTGAAACTCTATTTTAGAGATCACTTGAATGTTTTTGAAGTGGTTTTGTGGGTTTTTTTTTCTTTTTCCGAAAGCCATGAGAAGGACATTCTTCCATTGTTTAAAATCCCCCCAGCAGACACATTCATCCCAGTACACTGTTCATTCTCACATAATGAACTTGACTGGAAGCACTGCTGCTAAGGCTCACTGTGCTGTCCTCCCTCACACTCAGAGAGCTCTGAATGTACTCACTGCTATTGACAGTGGAGATGTGTCATTTTAATTGGATGCAGAGTGTACATACTGCTCTGTTCAAGGCTGTGTTTTTCAGTTTTTAAGGTTGTCCTTCCCGGGCTGATGTTTTCCACCTTAGGAAGACAATTTTGAACAGTGCAGCTGGGGTTGGTCTTGGTAGGACTCAGATAAATTCAGCATAACATGTTGTGTATTGTGTATGTAAGTTCTTAAAAAACTTATCTAGTAGTGCTTTTTGGAGCTTTTATCCCATGGCCCCGTAGGGAACTTACAGGTCATACACAGCTATTGGAGGTAGATTGTTTCCCAATGATTTTCTGCCTTGTAGGCATATTCGTGTGTGCATGTGTCGTGGTCCTCACTGAAACACTGCGTGTACTCTGCAGTGTTCTAGTACCTGTGCAGGAGGCTTCCAGAGAAGAGTGGTGGTCTGTCAGGATGCTGACGGACGCAGCAACAGCTACTGCGATGAGAGAGTCAAGCCTGCCGAGTCCAAGAGCTGTGACTCGGGGCCTTGCCCCCTGTGGAACTACGGTGTCTGGGGAGAGGTGAGGATATATTTCGAGTTCAACTGCAGCTTTTGTCATATTCTTCCACATACTCATTGTAAACATTATTGAATTTCCCACACACCTTTTGTGTTTTATCCCTGTCGTCTGATATGTCTTCTGTCTCTGGTGTGTCTCTCTATTATCACTTATTATACACACACTGGCACTTGTCCGGTCTCGGTCTGAGAGAACTGCTAGTTAAGTTAGTTAGGTCAAAGGACATTGGTTTTATAAAGTGCTGAAACAGTCCAGAGATGCCTAGCTGAAGCAAATTATATGACTCAGTATTATAAAATGATTATATAATATAATTATATAACATTATTGAACGTAATTTTGTTTGCCAACCTCAGTGCACCCAGACCTGTGGTGGAGGAAGGAGGACTCGCCTGGTGGTGTGTCAAAGGCCCAGTGGTCAGAGGCTCAACGACTACAACTGTGACATCCTGGACAAGCCGCCCGACATGGAGCAGTGCAACCTGCAGCCCTGCCCCGGCTCTGCCTCCTGGCACCGCCGACCATGGAAGCCGGTATGATAGTCCTAACTTGTTTTCCTTCAACACTTACCTTCCTCACTGAGGGCGCGTCACTGTGAGTAGACATTGTGTGTGCTAAAATGACTTCAGACCTGTGTACTGAGTGTGTTGTTTTGCCTAAAACTATAGGAGATTCTGAAGTGAGCGCTAGGTATCTAGCACTACTGTTGGCTAGTCCGCTCCAGCCCACCCAGATGGGCCCTGCAGTGGCATGGTGCTGATTAGAATCAAGAAAAAAAAAAAAAGAAAAATACGCAAAAAACACAATGCTGCTCCACTTAGGGGATCATGAAAAACACATGGATCCCATTTTGAGCCAAGGCTCCATGTTAAAACCTATAAATCAGGACAGTGTTGTCCAACATTGCCATATATTTGTAGACGCATAACTTTAGAAAATATTTATTTCATATATGAGGCGTGAAGTAAATGTTCTTTGTTGTTATTGCTGTCTTCACCCTGTATCTGAAGTACACAAGTGTATATTTGTGTATAAGAGTTAATATTATGATCTTTATTGAACAGCTAAGGATGACTGTCAGTGTATTTTGTATATGTATCTTTGTACAGTATGATTTTGTTTTTCAAGTATTTAGTTTTCGTTACCGAATATTATATTTAATATTTTTGCTGGTGCTCTTGGTCAGACCTCTCGTATCTCTCTATGAGTAAATGCAGTTTGTACAGAGGAAAATATTTTCAAAACATGTTTCATTTGTGTTTTTGATAATGTTTTTTTTTTTTTTTTTTTTTTTTTTTACTTACGTTGAAATGCAGTTTCAAATGGCTTCTTCTCTGTTAGGTTAAAATATTTGAAATCATCTACACTGTCAGAGTAGCCAAGAAAACTACAAAACAAAAGATATAAATTAATCTTAAAAACAATACGCAGAAACTAAATTAAAGGTGAGTGCCTTGAAATGCAGAATGACTGAAAAATAAACATTATAGGAAAAAAAATTTCATAAAGTATTAATTGTTATTTTAAGTTTGAATAAAGTATATTGTCTGGTCTATATCATGCACGAAAACAGGCATAAATGCTCATAAACTACACCGTAATTCCCATTCAGACATTTTTCTTCACCAGTTTGGACTTAATCCTAACATCCTATCCCGGAAAGGAAGTCAGTCTGTCATTATGATAAGGCACTATTAAATTTTCATTATATAATTGTGCATTGTTGGTATCATGGAGTTGATTTGATCATATCTCCAGGCTTAGAATGAATTCGTTAATGGCACAGTAGGCAGCAACATTGCAGCTTATTAAACATAGAACTATCAGTGCAGTAAATCCAGTTTATCATCGAGGCGTCATTTTTCAGATTTCATCAATGTCCATAAAACAAGCCTAAGCACACAGATACCTCCGCATCATCCAGTTCTAGGCATTTGTTGCTGTGTCTTTTATTCCTTTGGCCAGTTTTTGTATTTCTGAAGGATTTTGCTTTTTAAATGAAACTTATTTATTTGTTTACAGTAGATTATTAGTTGTTTCACCTTTAATGTTTTATTAGTGATGTAACACTTTACTTGAATCATTTGTCATGATACACATATGTCACCTGAGCAATTCCTGTCTGAGTCTTCAGTCTTTGCAGTCATGTGACCTTACCAGTGATGCAGGATCCCCACTGCTGCTCGGAGGGCAACTTAGGGGCAACAAAACCCAATGAGCAGCTTGGGTACTGTTTTGTTGAATAAATAGACATTTCTAAATGAGCCACATACATTTCAATATAATTTCAGCTTTGTTTCCCATCCATACTTAAAACATTATGCTATCAGGGATGCTATCAGATGGTAGTTTACAGCATCACCGCATCAAATAAATCTGTATCTCTGTGGCTCGTCAGCGAGTATTAAGTGTGAAGAGCAGATTTTAGCATGGCAATATGTTTAAAAGAAGCTGCTCCCATCGCCTTGTTGCAACCTGAAAGAGAAACTAAACACCAGCTGTCGGATCTTGTTTTTGCTGACCTTCAGTGGTTTCACGCTTCACCTCGCTGCAGTGATGTAGGGGTGTACTCCAGGGTCAGCGGGTGTCAGTAGGTGGGGTTACAGTTGCAACCCTACACACGCTTGGCCCCACCCAACCTGAAGATGTGCACCAACTTGAAGCTTTTAATGAGAGAGAGAAACTAGAGAGATATACTGCTATACAGTCTGGTAATAAGTTA